>NW_006160128.1:318080-326238 GCF_000334495.1 Tupaia belangeri chinensis
CGAGTCTAATTTATGTTACATCGAGGTGCCTCTTCTCAAACTTACTGATGTTCAGTCTGGGGATTTTACTGAAGTATGTATTACCGTCTATCACTGTGGAAGCCAAGTCCAGGTTTTTTATCATTTGTATGAGGAAATATAATGTTCAGTGTGTTGGAGCATAATTGGTTGCTTCGAAGCCATGCCAGGTGGAAGCTGCCTGGTGAACTCTATTCCTTTGGACATGCTTCTCTCTTACCAGCCCCTCTTTTGTCTCTTAATTCTTATTTATCTTATTATTTTAAATTTCTTTCTTCCATGCATGAGAGAGAGCGAAGGAAGCAGTGACGGCACCCCTGGTAGGATTTGCATACCATGATGTATACACCCAGCATGTTCAGGGAAGTCTCTGGACGTGAACCTGGAACCCACCTGGGTCAGGCTTGCAGAGACTTGCATTCCCATTGCACCACCATCCGCCCTTCCTGTTTATCTTTTCCACTGAAGCTTAGTTTCGACATCTTCCCAAGGAAGCTTTGCTGACCTCTCAAAGCCCGAAGTGGTTCATTCTCTGGCTTCCCCACCTCACCCAGCTTACTTGTCTCCAAACCTCACAAGCTCTCTGGCTTGGGAGGGTCAGAATGAAACCCTCTTGTCTGTTATCCCCAGCACAGGGGACAGTACCTCTCACGTGATTTTTGTAAATACTTGTTGAATCAAGGACTGACTCCTCAAAGACACTTGTGTCTTAGCAGGGGACCGCTTCTCTCCAGTGAGTACTTCCCTCTCCTGGGGCCTCCTCCCTACCCACACCTGAAGCCTCTGCTCTGGACATACATGGTCACAAACGTACAACCTTTACATCCTGTAACAGACTTCTTTCATTTCCTAATAAATTCCACACAGGACTTCTTTTTTAAGAAGAAAGCAAGGCTGTGATCATTAGGATAAGATCACTTCAATTGAATTATATAATATGATTTGGAAGCTTCGCAGTGAGCATTCCTAGTACAGCCCCTGCCACTCGCTGGCCTGGAGCCCTTGCGGCAGGACCTCGGCCTCGGGTGTGGGCTCGGTGGGTGCAGGCACACAGCGTGGCCGTGACTGTGATCCGTGGCTGGGAAGGAGCTTGCCCAGTCTATAAGAGGCTCTAATTCAGTATGTGGTTAGGTAAGGACGATGCTGTGCTCCCCCAGCAGATCTCCCTCTGCTTCCTCTTCTCCTTCAGCAGCACTGAGAACTAAACTTAGTCTCGATGCGCTTTTGCTCATATTTACTTGGGTGCTCAGCGTTGTGGTATGCTACCTACTGTCCTGCTGTCTCACGTTTGGAAAAGGTTATTTATGGAAGATCAAATCTTCATTTTAAGATGTCCGTGCTCTGGAAAAAGTCAGTGGTAAAATATTCCAGACACATGTCGCATTGGAATAGAAATACCAGGTAGGGGAAGGGCAAGAGTTTCTGTTTCTTAATTAATTGAAGTGAATTGCTGGATGGGACGAGATCAGAACGTAATAGGCACCTGGGGTCAAGAGGGTAGAGATTACAGTGACAAAAATATTTTAGAAATGTCCGTGGGGCAAATATTTTGATATTGTGGTCAACATTAGTTACTTCACTGTCCATTGTCCTTTAGTGGTCTTTCCAGTTTTTCTTTTTTTCTTCTTTTTTTATTTTTTTTTCATTTTCTAAAGGATGTATGTACTCACCAGAGGGAGATGGAGAAGGAGGAAGCACTTCCCATGGGGAATGGTCATGTAGAAATCTCTCCATCTTTCTCTCCCTTTGGGATTTTAGGCACACATGCACACTGTTGGAGTGTTTTTAAAACCACGGGTCTGGGACTTGAACCGCACTGATGGCCATGTGGGATCCGGCTGCCTTAACCACCAGACCACCTGATCCCAGGTCTTTCCGGATTTTTGCACTGTGTGCTTAGAGGCATCCCTCTCTTACTGCTTACATGCCTTGCAAGGAATTTGTTCTCTTTTTTCAGAATTTCTCTAACAATTTCCTTTAGTCTCAGAGCGCTCCTCTTTACCCTGGGGGAACATTCACGTACACAAGGCAGCTGTGGGCTGTGCTGGCCAGAGGTACTCACTTCTGATAAAGGTGAGGAAAGCAGGCAGGAACAGACTGGAGAGAAGGATTAGGCCGACTGCTAGGAAAATCTCTGCTCACAGGAAGAGGACTGATTTCGAGCTTGAGAGCCAGAGACCTGGAGAAAGGATCTTAGGCACGTGGGGATGAGTACCTGGAAGCAGTTTTGGCAGAGGGCAATTTCTTCTCTTAGAGCACATGCACACAGGTAGAAGTCTGTGTTTCCCCCCCAATTTTGCTCACTAATGCTAATCATACTTCAAGAGGAAAGGAGACTGCTACATATGCCTGAGGAGGGGGCTTGGGCCCTGGGGAGTGGCCGCCAGTGTCACAGCAGGGGCGGGCTGTACAGAGGGTGTAAAGTCAGTCACGCGTCCTCAAACTGGCAGGAAATAGGGCAGCCATCAGACATGACGAAACAGTCATTTGGTTGGTGAAATATTTCTTCTTCTGTGTTTACGGAATCAATTCCAACTTTCTCCAGCCTAGGCAAATGGCTTACAACTTTGAAAAGTTATGTTTTGATTAGTATAATATAAATATGGTAAACATTCATGAAAGTGATTCAGGCTAAACAAAACTAGAACCAAAGCCATCAGCAGCACGCCGTACAATATGAGGCTGCATATCGAGATGTATGTAATCAAAGTCCTGGTCATGGGAAGCAGCTACGAGTGATCATGTCCCTGCAGGGCACTAGTTACCTAAACTACCATAACTGCAGCTTTGCCTATTAAGTCCTATTTATGCCAGCGACTAGGCAGCGGCTGCTTCCTTAAAAGCTGGGACTAGGCCCGGGAGTGGTCATGTAATCTCTTGTGTTGTGTAGGCCCAGGAGTGGCCATGTAATCTCTTGTGTTGTGTCAGGGATCATGTACCTAAATTGATGTTTATGCACAAGTTATTTGCCTTGGACAGGAGCTCTGCCTTTGAATTGACTAGAATAGAAAAACGACAGGTATAAACTTGCCTAAGTTACATTTCAGGTTGGTCTTCATAGCAGAGCTTATTGAGAATTGAGATCCAAACTGCCCTATGTCATGGTTGAATCTGACTTTCCTTATTTCCTCCTGCCTGCCTACCAGAGATAACATTAATAACTAATGAAATGAATAACTAATTTCTTATATTGAATTGCTAGAAATGCTGACAATAAAAACTTTGTTTTATATGTAAGAGGTCTTCACATGTTCCTGGAAAATGCATATCATGAGAAAGTTATTGCATGGATTTGCAAAATTTTTGCACCCAAATAAACTTATACTTTAATTCCATTTTCCACAAACTTTTTGAAGTTCCTCTTTTTATATTCAAAGGAGGGTACGAATGTAGGTATAATAGTAGGTCATGTTTGACTTTTAGGTTTTTTTGATCATTTTCATGAGGAATTTGATTAGGAACATCTCAAAATCAGCAAACACATTCAGTGAACAGAACCCGGCTCCAGGGCTTAGAGCATAGACTATTTACTCCAGGGCTTTAGACCCTTGGTTACATTCATCTTAATCCCAATTTTGCATATGAAGAAGTGAGACTCAGGAAAACTAATGATAGAGCTTATTTATTAACGAGGGAGCAGGGTCCCAGAATTCAGGTGTTCTCTCTTTTTATTTATTTATTTTTAATTTCTAGAGAGCATGCACACTCATCAGAGAGAGAGAGAGAGACAGAGAAAGAGAAAGTGCCTCCACTGGAGAGAGGTTACATTGCAAGCCCACGTTCATTTTTCCAGCCTGTTAGGATTTGGGACACACATGCCTGTCATGTTTTCCAAGCCACCAGGGCTGGGATTTGAACCCTGGTTGGTTGTCCATGTGTTTCTGGCTCCTTCACTGAGCCTCGGGGCTGGCCCTCCAGGTATTCTTGAAGTGTTTTTACTCCTTATGAAATTTCCCAGATGTCTTAAGAGGAAGCAGCACAGCAAGTGCCTCCCCACCTCTGTTTATTTTTTCTGTCTGAGCCGGGCCTGGGTAGCTAGTGGTTGAGAAACCACCGGATAGTGGTTTCTGCTGTAAGTGGACAGGGTTACTCACCAGACAAAAGTCCAGCATCTGGGTGAAAAAATGGAAAAATCTGAGTGTGTGTGGATTGAACCCGAGTAGTGTTTACTTGCAGCCACAGTGTGCAATGATGTGGAAAGCAAACATGCATTCTGACTTCTAAGGTTATAAAAGTACCCTGTACAAACTGGTTGGGGATGTTACTCTGCTGGTGTAATAATCACAAGCTATCTTGTTTCTGGAAACATCATAATCAATAGTCACAGCAAAGGATTGTAACTCCACAGTCCAGTCTGCTGGGCAGAGATGGTTCTCCAATTTCTGTTTTGCTCTCGTTAGGTACATTATGCTCCCCTGTGTGAAGTGTTGAGAGAGGCTGATGTGCATTTTCTCTGGAAATGCTAATAAGATTATTCATACATTTGGCCTCCCTTTTACAAGGTACAGGTGTTTTATTCATAAAAGATTCAAAGTATAGGAAAGCCACATCAAAATGCTGCTTTCTACTTTGCAATTTTTAGGCCCAGAAATAGTCACGATTGTGAACATTAGGTTGGCTTTGGACCTTTCAAAATTAATTTGGCCTCTGATGGAAACATCATTTGGCTGTCTTGATGAAGGATGAGACATGCAGGACCTTGATGACTCTTGGTTTGGTGTGGCACATTCTAGAATGACTGCTGGCCCAGGCTAGTGGCACAGTCGGAAGCCTACTGAGCAGCTGTGCTGGAAGCCACAAGGCCAACCATGGTTTGAATCCTTGGATCAGTGTGAAACTTGAGGCATGCTCAAGGGCTGGGGTAAAAGGATCATGCTATAAAAAGACCCTGGTGAGGATGCTTCTCTCTCACTCTCCTCCCACCTCTGATTCCTACAAGTGCATACATGCCCTATCGTGGGAAAAAAAAGAATGACCACTGTTGCAGAAATTTGGCTCAAAGAGCACAGGCTCTCTCTCCTGGTATTAAGGTCATTTTGGTACAATAGTGATTAGAATAGGTGCTCAAAATGGAGCTCCCTGGAGTGGAGGAACAACAGGACTCATTTTGAAGTTTCTCTCAAGTACCCTTTGGGGTGTGGGGTCATAGGAGTTGAAACTCTGGGTTGACTCCCATAGAAACGAATCAAGCATTGGAGTTTCAGTATGGTGTTTAATTCTGTGATCAGAGGGACTGTGGGGAAGAGTTATTTATTTTTGTAAATTTCTTGACCTTTTAGGAAAAGTCATTTGCTTTTTACTTTGAGTATGGCAGTTGCAAAGGAAGGAAAAACACCTGGTTGTTGGACAAGCTGGGTCTGTGCCAAAGTGAAGTGTAACGTGCAGCAGTCAGATTTGGTTTCTCTTGGGCCAGTGTAGACCCCTTCTCTCCTTGCTATAGCCCCCCCACCTCTCTCTCTGAGAGTGGGAATTCAGAGAAGAAACAAATGAGTGTGGCTCTGAGTTTTGAAAAATAGATCTAGTGAAAGAAGTAAGATGGGGCATGAGTGACTAATGTTTGGATGGATGAAAAGGGGACAAAAGGTAAGGTGACAAGCTTTTATAAACTTGACAAGTATTTCTGAGACTATGCGTGGAACTTCACTAAAACCAGAATGAGTCTTAAGCAGAGAAAGGACGCTTCTCTCTCTGTATATCTCTGGGTAATAATCACAGTTTATGTGACATCATTTATATAACTTTAGAATACATTGTATGTGTGTATGTGTATTTGTGTGGGTGTGTGTATATAGAAATACATGTACAAGTTGAGATAGAGTTAATTTTTAAATGAAATTCTTTACTACTTTGTTCCATGACAACATTGGCTATTTTATTGATAGCTAAAAATAATATATATTTTTAAAACCTATGCTGGACACCCAAGCCTTACCTCTGTCATTGATTTTAAAGACTTTTTCCCAAAGTTTGTTCCTTTATTGGATTGCTGGTGTTACACAGGTGGAAGAACTTGAGTGGGGCAGGTCTGAGTGGTGAGGGTGTCAGGTCTGGAAACAAATTGTCCCAAATCTGTCTTGTCTCTGTCATTGGCCAGTTTTCCCTTCCAGGAAAGTCTATTCGTTCTTTCTTTTTCTGTTTTCCTTCCTTCCTTCCTTCCTTCCTTCCTTCCTTCCTTCCTTCCTTCCTTCCTTTTTCCCTTCTTTTGTTATATTTGTGCTTTTAGTTTTGGTATAGGATATGTACACTCACCAGAGAGAGACAAAGTAAGAACATACCTCTCAAGGGGAATGGTCATGCGGCAGTCCCTTCTCCTCCATACTCCTCTCGGGATTTTGCATGAGCACACACATGCACCTGGGTCTGGGACTTGAACCACACAGTTGGCCATCTGGAATCCAACGGACTCAGCCACCATACCACTGGCTGGCCCGGGAAGGTTTTTTTAACCTCTCTCAGAGTTTGCTTCCTCATCTATAAGATGAGCAAATATCTACCTGAAGATTGAATGAGAAAGGATATTTGATGAGATGCCTATGAACAATTCACAAGAGACATATAATAAATACTAGTTCCTTTCTCTGTTTTCCTGGACCTCTGAGAAGGATCAAGGATTTGCTACCTAAAAATCCATTTTCCACTGCTTCATATTTCTATTAGCTGGTATAGCTTAATTCTCTATTTCCAGCTTTCATCATCACGATTTCATTAGCATATTCAATTTCTTATATTATTTATAGCCCTGCATTATTATTTTTATAGTCCTTACAGGTTATTTTTGCTCCAGTGCTTCTTTGCACTATCATGAAATCTATCTCCTCCATTGCTGAGTGGTTTCTTCAATTATCTTCTGTTACATAAAAAAAGCAATCACATGCTTACCTATGACTTACTTTTTTATGACTCCCCACAAAGCAGGACACACACACACACACACACACTCACACACATAAAGGTTCGTAATGGGTCTGCTTAATTCTGAAATGTTTGGGGCCTTTTGGCCAACCAGTGTCTGGTTCCTGCTGCCTGGTCAAACCTCAGCTATACACAATCATTAGAAATGATCTTCCGGTTCTCCCATGCTTAATTCTAACTTCACCCCTTTTTCCTGAAGTTAGACTAGCTCCAATTTAGGAAGCCCTGGTCCTTGCCACTATGTAGACAGAAGCCATGACTTGTTTGCCTGCTATTCACAGTAGGGAAAAATCTCCTATTCATCCATCTTTTGCCTAAAATAAAGTCATTCTTGAAAGAGAAACTCATATTTCCTTAACCAACTTTCCTTTCTCATTTTTACCTTTCTTTAAGGCCATGTTGAAGATATATATGTATGTATATTTAGTTTATATATACAGAGATTTTGCTACAGGGAGTGTGCCTTCTCCAGAAAGAGAAAGGAAAAGTGAGAAATCACCCCTCCTTTCCCCAGGGAGAGTGGCCATGGCTCAATCCTCCTCCACCATTATCTCCTTGGGGTTTGGGGTATACGTGCACACACCCTCAGTGTGTTCCTCAATCTGCTGGGTCCAGGACTCACCCTGAAATTGGCCATGTGGAAACCCCCAGCCACCTCAACCATCACCCCACTGACTGACTCAATGTATACATATGTTAAGAAATTTTCACTGTCAAATTCTGTGCTGCAAAGTGTCACGACCATATTAAAATGCTTGGTGCATGCTGCCACAGGGATAAGGCACCACTGCACAAGTCTGGAGCCATGGAGGGGACCTGATTTGGGTCCTGGACCAACCAGCACAGTCTGGGAGCTGTGGCAGTCACCCGTGGGCCTGTCTAACTAGGACCCCGGGCACAGTATAGACATATGGCGAGATCTTATTAAGGCTGTCTTTCTCTTTCTCTCTCTCTTGGATTTTTTTAAAAAAGTCTTGATATCATGGCTATTCCTATTCTTATATTATTCACAATTACTTATGTTGTGAATAATAAACATACATGATAAAATGATTTTTTTTTTTGGAGAGATTTTTCGCTATAGGGCATGTGCACTTGCCAGACAGACAGAGAGAGACATTAGAGACAGAAAGCGAGAAATCATCCCCCAGGGGGGATGGTCACGCCGCAATCCCTTCTCCTCCATTCTCCTCTCGGGATCTTGGGCACTCACGCACACGCGCCCGGC
>NW_006160128.1:327839-346643 GCF_000334495.1 Tupaia belangeri chinensis
CCGGAGGCCACACGCCAGCCCCAAAGAGGCAGCGGAATGCGGAGCAGAGCCCCGTGCAGGTCCGGGCCCGTGCAGCGCCTGGCGTGAGTTCTAAGCCACCGGGTCCAGGACACGAACCCCGGTCGACTACGTGGGAGTCCAGCGACATAGCCATTATGCTAACTGCTGGTTCCCAATAATAAACATACATGATAAAATTATTTTTAAAGTTGAATCGTTTTCTGTGTTTGTTGCACTTGAGGGAATCCCCAAATCAGGAGGTCACCATGTCCACCTTCTGTCCAGTACAGGGTCGGAATTCTCCTGACTGTCAGTCAGAGGCTGCTCAGTCCTGGTGTCACCTCTTCCGTGGCAGGATGTGGTGCTCAAGGCCCCATTCCATGTCAGGCCACCCTGATACAGAAAGCTCTGTCTTCCCAGGAGCTGACGCTCCCTTTTGCATGTTTTTGCTGTGGGAGAAAACATTTTATGTTAAGCATTTTCTATCAAGCAACTTGATATGATGGAGGCTGTAATACACTCGGAATTCGTGAATGTGTTTTCTCCATTAGTTCCCTACAAACCAGGAAGCGTGATGTTTGTTTTGATGCAAAGGTGAGCTCTGTTTATTTTCTAGCAGAGCGAATGCTGGCCTTTGCATCTAAGCCCTCATACTTTGTTTTTAGAGACTTAGTGACTCCTCAGAACGTTGAAAGACCATTACTATTTCCAGACCTATGATGAATTCAAGGCAGCTTGGCTTTTAGGAAGGGATCTCCTTGTTGGGTGTGAGAAAGTACAACTTCCCCAACTCATTTTGTTGACAGGCAGGATTAAGACTTCACTAGGAAAGCAACTGCTCTGTTCAGTGCTAGAGTATTTATGACCTACAGTACACTTTATCTTTCAGAAAAATAATACAAGCATAGGAATCCTCAAATCCTGCCAGGTTTTAAAAATTCCATTTCACTCATGCCCAGGTAAAACCTCCCGTCATAAATCTTGAAAAACGTAGAAGATGACTGTGACAGGCCATTGTAGTGCACAATGAGGGCTGCGTCGTTCAGTGCTGGGCTGATGTTTATGTATGTGGTTACTTGGAAGAGGTTTTATTTAATG
This sequence comes from Tupaia belangeri chinensis, assembly GCF_000334495.1. Classification (NCBI taxonomy): domain Eukaryota; kingdom Metazoa; phylum Chordata; class Mammalia; order Scandentia; family Tupaiidae; genus Tupaia; species Tupaia belangeri. Next base: position 328,938 of record NW_006160128.1, read on the forward strand.
TGCCATGTTCCTAAATTGACTCAATCTTAAATATAATCCTAAGAGTTATACTTGTATTGTATACATTCCAGGCAGGTTATAAATGATCATTTTAATCTTCTAGCCCAATTAGAGAAGTTTTATCCTTCCTGATTTACCTATGGGAAGACTAAACCTCAGAAATGCTAAGGCATTGCTCAAGGTCACACTCAATAAGTGGGTTGCTACTTGGGACTACCTACACCAGGCCCACACCCTTTCTCCTACAGTCTTTCTTATGTTTAATGTCTTGGACCTCCAGCTCATTTTTGGCAAGGAATTTCTGATTTTGAGCCACTTATCTTTTTCAAAAGAATTGTTTATTTAATTTTTTAAATTATTACTATTATTTTAAAATTTGCTAGAGGGCACATGTGCTTACCAGAGAAAGACGAAGAGAGAGAGAGAGAAAGAGAGAGAGAGAGAGAGAGAAGGTAGGAAAGCAAGCCACCAGGTCCGGGACTCAAACAGCTTTCTTCCATGTGGGAGTCCAGTGCCTTAACCACCACGCCACCTGATGGTCCCTGTTGGGCCTTTTTGTAGTTTTGTTTCTTTGGTGATGTGTTCATGTGTGCGTACTTACGAAAGTATAAGAATTCTCTCATTACTTTCAATATTGTGGTTCTATGAACCACGAAAATCACCTAAATTGAATTAAATCTGACAACAAAATAGAACTAGAGAGATAATAAGGAAAGGAGAGATGATGAATTTATTGCAACTCACTCGCTTTTTAATAGACTCCTGCAGGCTTCTATGTTAGATTGCTAGTTAATTTTGTGAGGATTACTGTTCTCAATGACTTCAACCATTTCTGCTGCTCTATTAAAAAAAAATTCTTTTATATTGCAGACCTAATAAAGAGAAAACCATGATCTCTTCCTCATGTAACTTGAAAGTTTATCTGAGATTCTAATCCCAGATGGGATCATTCTGTCTACTCCGCAGCATCTGTTGAAGACTGACTTTGCCATCAAACTCATTTCATCCTCGTACTTTCTGAATCAACATCAGCATTTATGAGCAACTCTTCAGAGCTCTGCTCATATGCATATCATTTTAGGGTAGTTCATTTGAAATGTTCCTTCATACTCATTTCCCTAAAGCATGAGAAGAATTGGCAAGCGACAAGTCATTTTTCTGTCAAAATATGACCAATTCATTGAGAATATAGAAGAAACTCATGACAATGGCCCTCTGCCATGGCCCAGACACCCAACAACTAGAGATAGCTTGAGAACACAAAATCTTTTTTTATCCACTTAAAAATACAAATTTTGACACCAAGTAAGTTGTGACCCATAACCCAGCTTTCTTAGAAAGTCGCCAAGGCTTGCCGATGTATTTCCCTACTTAGGGGAGTCACAGGCTTTTTACACAGACACACACACACATACACACATACACATGTGGTGACAGGAAACCCTTTAATCTGCCCACTCCTCCCTCCCCACTTCCCCATCACACACAGAGCCCTGAGCGAGCATGGACTGGAAACCCATGAACTCACACCTGAGTCCACGGCCAGCTCTGAGATCCCACAACTATGTGGCCTCAGCTCATCTGCTTCCTTTGTGAAGTGGGTTAGTGCTTTGCCCTGCTCACTTCTCTCAGGGTTGATGGGAGGGCCTACTGAGATGATGGATGGCAACAGGGAAGCTTCGTACACACGTAAGCTCATTGCAGATGTGTTTGAGTGCCATAGCATCTTTGCAAGGACATCTGCATACCTCTTAAATGGGATGGCACTCTCTGATCTTGGTTTCAGAGATCGGAAGGACATCCTCAACTTAGACTCGCCTTCCTGCAGTCCCCTGGGTATGTAGACACTCGGGCCAGGTGCCCTTGGCCTTGTCTTGCTGTTGCTGCACCCTCTGAGCACATCTGGGGAGACTCCCCTACACTGAGTTGTGTCTAAGTCTGCTCCAAGAGCACGTTTATTCCAGTCTTCTCTTGGTTCCTCCCAGTGGCCTGTTCCTTCCTGACCTGGGGACACACAGGCTGCTGCCATCTCCTGGGCTGCTCTGCCCTCCTTTCTCTTTCTCGAGTTTAGGGACCTCTGTCTTCTATCGCTTACCATCCTGTACTTAGTCCCTTCAAGGCCCACCACAACCGTAACTAAATTCTTATTTCATAATCATTTATCTAATGCCTGTCAGCTACTTTTACTTCAAACTTCAGAGGGGCAAATGCTATGAACCGAATATTTGTTTCTCCTTAAATCCGTATATTGATGCCCTGGCCTTCACCGGTGGTATTTGGAAGTGAGGCCTCTGGAGGTGATTAGCTTTAGGTAATCAGAGATCAGTTGTCTCTGTCTCTTTCATGTGAGGACCCAGCCAGGCAGAGGGCCCTGATCTTGGCCTTGCAGCCTATAGGACTGTAAACAGGAAGTGATTGTTGTTTAGGCCACCTAGTCTGTGGTTACTTGTTATAGCAACTCTACCCAACGAAGACAGACTAAAAGGCCATCTTTCTACTCATGTCTGCACCCCCCAAGACCCAGCACAAAGTTCCTGGTGTGGAGAAGGCCCTCGATAAACATGGGATGGGTGAAGTCACAGCTCCCCCGCCTATAAGTCCTCCCTCTCACGCTGCCCTTGCACCTCCAGATGTTTAGGATTTCACTTACATTCTGCAGAGTTCCGTCTCATATGTTGACTGATTGACTGAAGTTGATTTTCACAAGTGTTACTTCTTTTCAACAAACACATTAAAACTTGAACATCTAGCAGTGTCATAGCTTTGGAAGGCAGTGAACACCCTGCAGCCAGGTGCAAGGCACATTCTCTTTGGAAATTGTCTCCAGTGTTTGGAGCACATTGTCTAAAAATTGTCTCAATAGTGATAGACACATCACTATTTTTTTTTTTTTTACAGAAATTGATTATGTAAGAAAAGCTCAGTCTTTTTTAAAAATTTATTTTTTATTCATTTCTTCCATGAAAGAGACATAGAGAGAAAAAAATGAAAGAAAGAGATACACCCTCCCCTGAGAGGTCCTCGTGCTGTGATGTACCCCCAACCTCAGTCAGCCGGGATTGGGGGCATGTGCACATGCTCAGTGGGTCAGGCAGCTGGGGTCAAATTCAGGAACTTTTGTTAGCTAGCTCAGTCAGGGAGACCCTGACATGGGGCCTAGTGTCACAGAGTGTCACATCACCGTTGCACCACCACAGCTGGCCAAGCACAGTCATTTGGAATCAAGTTTAGAGAGTAAACTAGGTGATCAAGCTTGACATCTTTACCAGTTAGGGTCAAAAGTGCCATGTAGTAAGATTTTTGTGTTGTTGTATTAACCTTGCCTACTAGCCAGAGACTAAGACCTAGCCAGCACATGTCTTAGTCTAATTACTTAATCTCTCTTGGCTTCAGTTACTTTCTTAGTAATCTCGGGTTTGACTGTATGGTGTCTATGTTTAATTTCCTGTTCGGAAATCATATGATGGGTGCATGCGTGCGTGTGTGTGTGTATACCTATGTGTGTGTAAGGGAAGTGACCCATTCTGTCTCTGATGGCCAAGCCAGAGAGAAATGCGAGACATATTCAGAGTAATGGCAGTTTTGTTGGACGGAAACTCTTTTTCAAAGACAACACTCCATTTGTTGACATTCTTCATCTTTGTTCAATAGAGCGATGTATCAAAACTTTTTAAATCATGGCGTACTTAGGAAATAATAATATTTTTATGATACACTGAAGTAAACTGGTAAGGATGGTGGTATTCACCAGGTACTGGATGAAAACTTTCTCTACATTTTCCTTTTGTTATATGATTATAAGAAGAACAAAGTATGAAAAATGTTGGGGATGACATTTGATTTTGGAATTGTAGAAATTTTTTCAAATAAAAAATACTGAAATTTATAGTTGAGAGGGATGCCCTTTCTTTGAATTTCAGTTTGTAAGCAAACCCTTTGGATGAAAATTTCTTTTTTTTAAAGAAATGTTTTATTTATTTATTTATTTATTTATTTATTCATTTATTTTCATTTCACCAGAGAAGAATAGAGAGAGAGAGAGGGAAAGTGAGAAAGCAAATCACCAGGTTCAGGACTCAAATTGTAGTCAGCATATGGGAGTCCAACACCCTCAACCACTAAGCCACCTGTTGGCCCTGAAAATTTCTTTAAATTCTTGAAAGTTACCATTGACAAGAAACTTGTTTCATGTAAAGAGGTAACCAAAACAAGTATAAAATCATTTTAACAATTGCATGAATTTCCTATTGCTGATATAACAAATTGCCACAAATTTAGTGGCTTAAAAAAAAATTGTGGCTGTCAGGTAGCGTGGTGGCTAAGGGCACTGGACTCCCATGTGGTCGACCATAGTTCGAGTCCTGAACCAGGCAGCTTGCTTTCTCACTTCCTTCTCTCTCTCACTCTGTCCCTGTCTGGTCAAATTAAAAAAAAAATGAATAAAGTTAAATCAAATAATTCTTTTAAAAAATACACACACAAAATTATCTTATAGTTCTATGAAATTTCTTCTTCCCTTCTTTCCTTCCTTCCTTCCTCTGTGGAAGAGAAAGGTATTTTTGGCTTCGTCCTGTATATTGTGATCTTCCTGCCCCAGCCTGCCAGGTAGCTAGGACCCCAGCTGCATATACCACTATGCCTGTCTTGTTTAGGTTGGTCCAGGAAATGAGTCTGGGTCTCCCATGTGGCCCCAGCCTTGTATAGGATGCCCTACCACTTGCACTACCAGGGCCGGGCCTGACATTGAATTGAACTGAAGATATAACGATACATCAAAAGAATCAGTAGAGATTCTTTTTTCTTTTTTTTAAGAGAGTTTTGCTATAGGGCACGTGTGCTCATTGGAGAGAGAAAGAGAGGCGGAGAGACAGAAAACAAGAAATCACCCCCCAGGGGGTATGGTCACACCATAATCACTTCTCTATTCTTCTGTCAGGACTTTTAGGGGCATGCATGCACATGTGCCTGGTGTGAATTCATGGCCACTGGGTCTGACACTTGAACCACTATTGACCAAGTGGGAGTCCTCAGACATAACTCCTATACTGTCTACTAGTCTCCTATTTATTTTGAGAGAGAGAGTTTTGCTTTAGAGATATGCAATCACTGGAGACACACAGAGAAACAGAGAAAGTGAGAAATTATACCTGGGGGGATGGCCACATCTCAATCTCTTCAGCTCCATCCTCCTCTCAGGATTTTCGGTATGCATGCACATGCACCTGGCATGATTTTCAAGCTGCTGTGTGACCAGGACTCAAATCACGGTCAGCAGTGTAGGAGTCCAGTACCTTAACCACTATAACACCTGCTGGCCCCAGAGCTGCTATTTTTGACCAGCGAATGTTGAAATTTATCTCAATGATGTCAGTAGATTTCTAATTCAAGCTAGCTTGTTATATCAAGTATATCAAAATAGCGACGACCCTGCAGAATGGACAAGCTCTAGCATGGTAGCCATCCCATAGCTAACTGGGACCACTAAATGTACATTAGCCAGAAAGGATCAGGTGGCTCGCAAAGGTTCTGGGTTGCTGATAGCATCAGGGACCCACCTACCTTGTCCCTCTCTACCACCAATCAGTCATCCCTGAGTCCTGTGATGGCTTCTTTGGGTCCTATGTATTGAGTCTTCAGCAGCCCTTGTCCTCGCTGGTCAGGTAACACTCTGCCAAGGTACACATGTCACTGGTGAGTGCCAATGTTGTTCATAGAGCACAGACCCCACTCCACATAGGCCCCCTGACTAGCTCCAGACTGATCAGCCTCAAAGGAATCAATATTTCAAAGCACGCCATGACTCCTGGTGGAATCCCCAGACTAGACAGGAAGTGCACAGGTGTGCAAGACGGCCTCAGAGTCAGGCAGCAGGAGTGAAATCCAGGGACTTCTGTCAACTAGCTGACCTCCTGCAGGTTGCTTCACTTACCCAGTCTTCGACTTCCTAGCTGGCAAAATGGGGTCCCTAGGGTTACCATGGACTAAGTGGGATGTGGTCTGTAAATGCTTCCCCAGGGCTCAGGACGCATCAAGCTAACTGCCAATGACAAGGATCCTGATTTCTTCAGGCTTGTCTTATTGTATTTCTCCCAGAGAAGATTCTTCATCACCTATTTTCTGCTGCACTTGTGGGGTGCTTTGTGTGATAAATTTGTGATGGGAAATTCCAGTCCTAATGGCGGCCACCCAGTGTCTATGTCCTTACAGAAGAAGAGAACCTGCTGCTGGTTAGAGGCTTGCAAGGGTGGGGCTGGGACCCCCAAGTTTGCAGGTGTATTTTAGACAGTTGCATAGGTGGGATCAGTTGACTATAGTAATTACTTGGGGGAGGAATCTAATAGAATGAAACAGAAATTGAAGTGATTCTGTCTCTTTGATACTCCACTCCTGCCTGCATAAGATCATATAGTATGATTACTGTCAATTCCTGAACTAGTTTAGAAATAATGCACATTTTTATTTAGGTTGGTATTATAGCAGCAATGCACTAATTATTTGACTTTGGTAGTGATTTTCTTTGACAAAATTACCCTTGACATCCTAAAAGGTATGTTCAGCTTTAATGAAAAAAAAAAAAACCAAAAAACTAAAAACAACAACAAAAAATGCAACAGATGTGTTACAAAAGCAGAGCAATAAAATAAAAAGGAAGAACATGAACTTGTTTTTTATTTAATTAGAAATGGAAACCACTTCCTAAATCATGATTGATAGCACTTTAATTTGGATATTATTCTTCATTTTCTAGAATGTTCATTTTTCACATTTAGGATCACAAAGATATTTTGAGGATATTTTTGCTTCTGTCAACCGGTCGGGTGAGCATTCAAGATTTTTTTTTAAAGTATATTTGTAAAAAATATTTAAATATTGAGAGTTAATAAAGAAATATATTTTAATTTGCTGGAAAATAATTTTATTATAGCTTAGATAGGGCTGCTCAAGCCGTTTCCCTGCATTCCTGGGTTTTGGAGCTTAAGTTAATGACAAAAATGGAGCCACTGGACACATTTCCTCAGCACACAAACTCCCCATTGTTAGCGACGGCTGGTGTGTGCTGACAGCTACCTCTTAGAGAAACGTAACCCGCGCTTCATGGTGGAAAGTGTGGCATTAGCATAATTTTCTGGCAAGGACAAAGCTGGGGTTGCAGCCTTGGCTTTCATAGTGATGCCTTCATTAACGGTGTTTTATCAGGAGCCCAGACCCCGAGCGGAGATGCAACCGCAAGACAGCGTAGGTGTCCAGAGTCCTGTGTGAAATGGAAAGTGTTTTCAAGGTTTCTATTTTATATATCGAGAGAGAGAGAGAGGAAAAGAGGTGGGGCAGAGAGAGACAGTGAGAGAGGGTTTTTTTTTTTTTTTGGAGAGATTTTCACTGTAGGGTGCATGCGCTCGCCAGACAGACAGAGAGAGACATAGAGACAGAAAGCGAGAAATCACCCCCCAGGGGGGATGGTCACGCCGCAATCCCTTCTCCTCCATTCTCCTCTCGGGATCTTGGGCATGCACGCACACGCGCCCGGCGTGAGTTTTTAAGCCACCGGGTCCAGGACACGAACTGCGGTCGACTACGTAGGAGTCCAGCAACATAGCCATTACGTTAACTGCTGGTTCCCAAGGGTTTTTCTTTTTAAAATGACATTTTTAAAAAAAATTTTATTATTATCACTGTTATTTTTAATTTGCTATAAGGCACACATGTTCACCCGGGAGGGGGCAGAAAAACAGTGAGAGAGAGGAGAAAGCTTCCCGGTCTGGGACTAGAACTGTGGTTGACCATGTGGGAGTCCAACACCTTAACCACTGCACTACCAGCTGATCCCAAGAGGGGGTATTTTTGACAGAGTCTCACCTGTTCAGCCTCCCTTAGCTAGGATCATAGACTAGGCATGTGCTGCTCTGCCTGGCTTGTTTCTGTCACTCTGGGAACTAAACCCAGCCCTCCCATGTGGCCCCAGCCTCGCACAGGGCACTCTACCACTTGAGCTACCGCAGCGGGGCCTGATTATGATTTTCACAGGATCCATGGCATAAAGACTCTGAAAAGAATTACTTGTCTTTGATTAAAATTGATGCAGTGTAGAGGTGGGTTTTTTGATGTCCACACTAATGCAGATTATAGTTTCTATAAGGGGAATTAGAATGAAAACATTTTTATTCTTCAGAGACCCGTTCAGACAAAAATAGTATCTGCTAATGTAAGACTTCAGAGTCGAGAATAAATTACATCCCCTGAGGTTCTAAAACTCATTTGCGCATTGCTAAAGGTAGTTCAATAATTGCAAAAAAAACTTTTTTGTACATTTCAGAAGACTTACCAAGACAGCATTGGAAAGTGACATAAAATATCAAATGATCATTTTACATGGCTAGTCATCTTTTATTTAATAAACTACTTCTCTGACCTCAAGATTCCTTTCTAGTTGCTTAATATTAAATAAAATGGTAAAATTAAATATAATATAAAACTGGGTAATAGAAGGTGAGGAAGGAGCACTCGCTATGTACCAGGCAGGAATTGTGCTAAGTGCTTTATGCATTTAAAATGTGATTTACATTTAAACTTAAAATTACATCGGATATAGTTCATTTTCTTCACAACTCTATGACTTAATGCCCTGATGTTGCAGATGAGGATATTAAACCTCAAGGAAACGAAGTGATATTTCCAAGTTCCCTCAATGAGTCAGGAGCAGGCATGGGGTTTGACCCCAGGTCATTTGATTCTGGAGCCTGCAGGGCTCGATGATCGCTGGACGACTGTCCTCTGTCACCAGTCACATCTACTAATAGCGTCTTACTGAGTCCATGAAGTGATTGCCCTGTGATTGTTTCCACTCTCCCTCATCTGTAAGAGTGGCAGTTGCCATCACAATGTGGCATCCTGATCATTGGGTTCTGTCGTCTTCCTAGCAGTGATTCTGGAGGTGTCTGTTTGATTCAGCTGTGTTGGTCTTTACTGGATTCACAGGGGCCTAGCATGGGGTTCCTCTATGCTGAGTGTCTTCATTAAATTTTTCAGAGCCTTCTTTTTTTTTTTTGTTTTCCAGGTCCTCTGGGTTTATAAAGGTATGTAGGGACAGGTATGAGTGTCTCCAGGACTGACAGACTATCCTCTGGTTGTTTTAGCTAGATAGGGTCTGGGGAAACTCCAGGCAGATGGAAGATTATGCTCTTACTTCTGCTTTTACCCAAGAAATAAGAGTTTCAACAGCACAATGCATTATTTGAAGGAACTACATATTCTGGATCCGTAATCTTTGAAAATGACTCTTCTAAGGATTTTTGGAGTCCCTGAAAGGTTTAGGCAACCCTTAGGGTCCAAGGATAAGCTCTATGCACAGAGGTGCCTCTGCCAGCCCACTCCCAGCTGGCTTTGGCCCTTGTCAATTCCACCACCCGCCCTGGAGCAGGTGCTGACTACAACTACTTAGTCAGCGGCTGGGAGAACTCCTGAGATCAACTGTGCTCCATCCGCGTTCTCCTTTGCTCTGAAACCTATGCATTGTGGGTTGTCAGAAAAGTCATGACGTATTTGTTTCTATGTAAAAATGCATCATGAATTTTTCCGATGACCTAATAATAATCTACCCCTAGACGTGATGGAGGTCACCCATGATTAAGACGAACCTGAGTAAGAGCCATTATTTTTTACTTCTGAAAAAAGGAATTTGACCTGAATTATGAAGTACATTAATTTATGCTTTGTAGCTCAGTGATTCTCAGCCTTGCCTAGATGTTAGCATTACCCAAGGAATCTTAAAAAGTACCATGTGCCTGGGACCTATCCCAGAATAATTACATCAGGATAGCTCAGGCCAGGGCCTGGCATCAGTGTTTCTTCAAGTACCATGGGCAAGTGGAGTGTGCAGTGAAGATTGGAAGCTCTGAGCAAGAGGCTGGGGTAGCAGGGAAGGTGGGCCGTTTACTCTTGCTGCTACTCCCAGCAATGTGACCAGTACTGCTAGTAAACACTGCCCAGTGCTTATTATGGGCAGGATTTCTCTGAGCATCTGTTATAGAGTGAATTATCCTCATGCTTTCCTTATGATAACCCATGAGCTTAGTTCGCTTTTACAGGTGTGTTTATAGAAAACTTTGAGGAGGTAGATACATTTATTCATACTTCTTGGGGACATTCTCTACTACAAAAAAGAAATTTAGGGAGACCAGCACATAGACTCCCACATAGCTGACCACGGTTCAAGTCCTGGACCTGGTGGCTTAAAACTCACACTAGGCCCGTGTGTGTATGTGTGTGTGTGTGTGTGTGTGTGTGTGTGTGTGTGTGTGCTCAAACTCCAGAGAGAAGAATGGAGGAGAGTGTGTGTGTGTGTGTGTGTGCTCAAAGTCCCGAGAGAAGAATGGAGGAGAAGGGATTCTGGTGTAGTCATGCCCCCTGGGCAGTGATTTCTCACTTTCTGTCTCTCAGTATTTCTCTGTGTCTCTCTGGTTAGTGCACACAGCCTATAGCAAAACTCTCTCTAAAATAAAAGGAGAGTGATTTAGGTATACTATATCTAAGTTTTGGTATTCATTAGCTTGTCACAGAAGGCTTAGATGGCTAGCAAGCCTTGATTCTGCTGGCTGAGACCTGGGTATAATAAATAGCCAAAAATCTTCCATTTCCAAGTCATAAATCCTGGTTTCACAATTCCTTGATTCAGACTTCACATGAATTTCCTGAACACATCTTTGCTAAACATTGTTTCTAAGTAGAGAGACCCTGATGAGGGACTGCCAGGCAAAGACCATGTCATCCGTACAGGGTCCAGTAAGTGCACAAGCTGTGATTCTCATAGGCTCAGATTCAACACCTTTGCCCATTTGCTAGGCCTCAATCTTCAAGGGGGAGCTCTATACATTACGTTGTATCTGCGATCACTTGCCTTCTAGTAGGGACGCTGTTTTTGCTTTATTTCATTTATTTATTCCTTCCATGTGAGAAAGAGAGAATAGGGAGATAGCACCCCAAACAGGATCTGTGATCCACCCTGGCTTCAGCCAGCCCTAGGTCATCCTTACACATGTGTCTAGTGCACTCAGGAAGGTTGCTGGTTGCAACCTTTCCCATTTGGTCAGCCTTACAGAACACGATGTTTTATCATTGCACCACTGTCCAGCCCCTACTAGGCACATTAAAAAAATAAATAAATAAACCACTTGTGTGTTGGTGGTGTTGATTTTGGTGCTAGTTCTGAAAGTGTTAAGTCATGTATAGTGTCATGCAGCCACCTCCACCATCAGACTAGAGAACAGCAGCGTGGAATTCATGGGGCTAGAGTGTGGCTTTCCATGAGAAGCTCCCTGGTCTCTTCCACCCACGTGAGCAGCCTGGGTGAGCTTCAGTTCCTGTTAGAGGTTGAGCACTTTGCCAGTCCTACTCAGTGATTTCTCAGCAGTGAATAACAGGCTTTTCTGAAAGCCTGACTGAGAGGAGGAGTGAAAACATGTGAGGCATATTTATGCCTTTGCTTTTTTTCCAGCTTGACAGCATACCATATTTCGTTTAAGTTTATTTATTTATTCCATAAGCAAGAGAGATAGTGAATGAGAGAGACAAAGAGAGACAGAAAGACAGCACCCCTGAAAGAGTTTTGATGCCTCCATCCACCCCCAGCTTCAGCCAGCCCTGGATCCTAGGCATGTGCAAGCCCAGAGTACCCAGAGAGCTCTCTAGAAGCGAACCTAGAACCTTCCCCTGGGGGTTTAGCCTCACAGAGCATTGCATTTTATTGTTGTCCCATCACCCAGTCCCCAGGCACTATAAATCTTCTACCCCAAAGGAAGGAGTCGACATATCATACAGAGGCTGGAGTCAGAACTCCAGATTCAGGTTCCTTTCTGGAAAGAAATGGAACTACTTGTTACTGGCCTCCCTGAAGTAGAGCATACCACTTTGCAGGCTGCTGCAGTCTAAAGCCCAACCTAGGGTGTCCAGGGTAGATGTGGACAGACCCATGGAGGTAGGTGTCAGGGTAGTGCTTGTCTCCTGGCTCCTGACCCTGGTCAGCCCTACTCTGCCTCTTCTTCCTTTCCCTGAAATGAAGGCTTGAACTCCAGGCTCAAAGGTTCAGAGGGCTTCGATCTCATCTTCCTCCTCCACAACTTACCCTCCATAGACTTCTCTACAAAGCAGAGCAGTCAGGAGCTTCTTTGATGTCTGGAGCCTATTCAGAGAACTCCTATTAAAAACAGTGCTCATCCTTTGATCTCCCAGATGAAGAAGTTACCAACTTCATTTTCAAAAATTCTGACAGTGTGGTTGACTTTGCCCCATGGAAGTGTCAGCTCTTCGGATGAAAAACTCAATAGACATATCAAGTGATAACAGTTATGCCCTAGGAGAAGGGAAACTGCTGCCTCCAGCCAAAGAAACATCTTAGAACCAGGTAGCTGATCTTTTCTGTTTCCTACCTGTTACCACTGTGAGGCAGCCATGGTCCCGGTGTTCTGATAAACCATGGAGACAAGACTGTCAATGGCAGCACAGTGATGTCCTGTGAAATTCTGGAGCCCACAGTTCCGATGTGAACTGTGATGAGCCCAGTTTCCGTGTCACGCCATCAGATTAGGAAAGTGTGCTATGATGAAGAAAGGGAGGGAGAGGGGGTAGAGGGTAGGAAGGAAGGAGAGGAAAGAAGGAAGGAAAATGATAAGAAAGCAATGAATTCTCTTAAAGCTTTCTCTTTCTTTTTTGCATTTTCCTGAGCAGGAGGCATCAACAGTAGTCAGACTATGAGTCTGAGCTCTTCTGTGTTGTTTGTTGGCCATGTGGCCTAGGTGAAATGCTTAACTTATATGGCCATCTTTAGTCCTTTTGTGAGGATTAGGTAAAGTAATCTTTATATAGCACTCAATAAAGGTTATTGAGTGGAGTGGCAAAAATTAGAATTTCATTTCTCTTTTTTTTTGAGAGAGATTTTTACTATAAGGTGCACGTGCTCACCAAAGAGAAAGAGAGACTGAAAGCAAGAAATAACCACTCAAGGTGGGGGGGGGGTGGCCACACCACAATCCCTTCTCCATTTTTCTCTTACAATTTTGGGCATGCACGCACACTCACCCGGCATGAGTTTTAAGTAATGGGGTCCAGGACTTGAACTGTGGTTGACTAGGAGTCCAGCAACATAACTGTTATGTCATCTACTTGTCCCTGAATTTCATTTCTTACTTGGTTTCTAGGTCCTCCTACAGAATAGGAGGTACTCCATAAATGTTGACTGAATTGATAGATAAGAGATGCCTGATTAGGAGGTCCAGAAAGCCATTCCCTACCAGCATAGCCCTGGCCTATGCTTAGAAATCTTTGTCATGCTCATACTGACTTTGGGGTAATGCTTTACCTAATAAAAGGCCAACTATATATTCTTCACTAACTGTGTCTCATTTGCTAAGAAAATAATTTAATATAATAACCCGTAAGCTTGGGGCCAACAGGTGGTGTAGTGATTAAGGCACTAGACTCCCACATGGTTGACTGGTTGACCACAGTTCAAGTCCTGGACCTGGCAGCTTGAAACTCATTCCGGACACGTGTGTGTGTCCAAAATCCTGAGAAGAGAATGGACAAGAACAGATTGTGTTGTGGCCATCCCCCCTGGGAGCATGATTTCTCACTTTCTGTCTCTCTCTCTGTGTCTCTCCAGCAAGCACACATATCTGTTAGCAAAAATCTCAAAAAAAAAAATAGATAACCCTTACTCCAAAGTCTTAAAATAAAGGCATTGAATAAAAAAAGGAATAGAATTGATCATTTTTCTGTGATAAACTGTTCTTTTTCTTTAGTCTCAGGATTTCTCACATTTAACGCTAATAAAGGATTGAACTGTATGTTCAACCCAAGATATGCTGTAGGGTGCAGACCTATGGTGGGGTGGGCGTTGGTCACTTTTACTTTTTTTCTTCCATCCTTATTGACATATAACGCAAGTACCACACCACTCCTCCACTTATGGTATTCAGTTCAGTGTGTTTTAACACGTTCACGTCACTGTGCAGTCATCACCGCAGTCAGCTTAAGAACATTTTCAGGATCACAGGAGGAAATCTATACCTCACCCTGCCACACCCCAAAGAAAGGAAGGGAAAAAATAAACAAAGTTTTGCTTATTAATGGAAACAGTAGGATGAGAGACTCATGTTCACATAGCTTTACAAACTAGATGTCATGGCTCCATTGGGTGGATTGGACAATAACAACCATAACAATCTCAACATTAGCTTTTATCCAGGGCCATACTAACATTTGGTTGCATTGTGCCTAAGTTAAGTGCTTTCAATACATTTTACTGAATCCCGCGCCATATCTATGGACTGGCTATAGTCATTATTGCAGTTTACACAAAAAAAAGAAATAGACACAGAAAAGCAAATTTCCCGATAATAATACCAATTGTTAAGTCATGGCATTGAGTCATAGGAGAAGGATTGTGAGGCAGACTTTTGCATGGTATTGTCCCTTCAAACTCCATGATTAATATTTTTGTTCACTTGTTAAAAGTATTTCAAACCCTAAGGCTAAGAAGCAAACCAGCCTAACATACAAGTAACTCCTTTCTTAGAAGCCATTGTGGGACCAGCAGTTAGCATAATGGCTATGTCACTGGACTCCCACATAGTTGACTGTGGTTTGAGTCCCAGACCCGGTGGCTTAAATTCACACCGGGCGTGTGTGCGTGCGTGCCCAAGATCCCAATAGGAGAATGGAGGAGAAGGGATTGCGGTGTGGCCATCCCCCCAGGGGGTGATTTCTCGCTTTCTCTCTCTGTCTCTCCCTGTCTGGCGAGCACACGAACTGTATAGCAAAAACCTCTCCAAAAAATGAAAAAAAAAAAAGAAAGATATACAGTGATTAAATATTTTTTACAAAAGGAAGCCATTATGAAGATTCCTTGTGTAGGGAGTGGGTTTACATGGCCTTTAATTCATTAAGCAAATACTTGGTGCTTACGATGTTCTGGGCTCTGTTCTAGGAACTATAGCAATGAACAAGTCAGACGAATCTCTGTCTTCATATAGCTTGTACACTAGTTGAAAGACACAGACAACAAGCAACTAATACATATATGAGCATGCTGTTTTAGATGAGGTGTTCAGAGAGGGCATCTAGAAGGACGTGGCATCGAAGCTGAACCTGATGGATGGAGAGGGGAAGAGCTTTTCTGACACAGGAAGGAACAATTTAGAAGGCCCTGCTTGCCAACCTTTTGGGGTGCTCTGGTGAAGAGAGAAGGATATTGTAGCTGGTGGTGGGTTCCATAGGAGGCAGGGCCTGGGCCACACAGGACCTCATAGATCATACTAAGGAACTGACTATTTTGTTCTTAGAGAAATAACAGATTTTAAGCAAAGGGCTACTTGATTAATAAGGTTGAAAGATCTCTCTGGTTGCTATATGAGCAGAGGAGAAAACTAGCAATAAAAAGTGCTCAGAACCAGCAGATGGCATGATTGTGTCACTGGACTCCCACGTGGTCAACAGCAGATTGAATCCTGGACCCGGTAGCCTGAAACTCATGCATGCCTAAGATCCTGAGAGGAGTATGGAGAAGAAGGTTTTGCAGTGTGGCCACACCCCTGAAGAGTGATTTTCACTTTCTGTGTCTCTGTCTCTCTGACGAATGCCCATGCCCTACATATATTAAAAATAAAATAAAAAAATAAAAAAACAATTCTCTCTCTCTAAAAAAAAAAAGAAAGAAAGAAAAAGAAAAAAAGAAAAAGAAAAGAAAAGAAAAAAGATACAGGGCTCTCTCAGATGGCCCAGAGAAACTGATGAGAAGTGGTGAGATTTGAGTTATATTTCGAAGACTGAGTCAGCAGGACTTATGACTGGGTTTATTTATGTGGGGTAGTGGTGAGAGATGGGTCAAGGATGATTCTGGGCTTTGGCGTGAGCTTCTGGGTGAAGCCACATGCTATATAACCCAACAAGGAAAAAAGGGGAGACAGAAATTTGGATGATGAAATCAGAGCAAATGAAGAGTTCTGTGTGGAACAGGCTGTGTGAGATGCCTTGAGATAGCCAGGAGTCACTGGGCTCCCTGATTTGGAGTGGGAGGTAGTCCCCAAGCATTTCAATCATTCCTCCTTCTGATGCACCCTCAAGTTTGAGAACCAACGGTCCTCAGACTGGTGGTAAACCTAAGAAATATTGGGGGAGGAATAATAGTTGTATTATATTTGTATGCACACACATCCATGTGTGTAGAATGTTTGGAAACTATTGAAACCATTAACCAAGTGTGATACATCGGCAATACGTGATTAATCACCCATTTTTCTTTGGTACTGATAATCTAAGTAGAAATATAGCTATCATGTATGTTTTCAATGATTTTGCACTAAATTTATCCTGGGTTTAAAAAAAATGATTCAACTTTTGGTTCTTATGAAAACTTTTAGTACTTGGAGGACATTTTGTTATTTGAACTCTTTTATCTTTGAGGTTGATACTTGGAGACCTTGCTGGGGTGTGTTGTGATTCCCCACATCGCGTGGGGTGTGGGGGGGGAACACATTCCAAGAATGAGCAATCAGAAACTTTGAAGCCACACCAGCTACATGATGGCAGAAGATTTCCGAATAGTTCCCTAGACTTAGTCATCCACTCTTCTCACTTTTTAAATGCACATCCTCTTTATTAAGTCTGATACAGATCTGACTTTCTATTTATGTATGTTCCCAGTGGAGTTCAACACAGTCATTAAGATCTAAGGAACTGTTAATCATGTTTACATTTAAAAAGTACCTAAAAGTAGCATAGTCATGAGCGTGCCAGAGGTTCGCGTTCCAGGGTCTCATACATTAAAATCGGATCCCTTTGACCCTTTGTCATATACGAATGGCCAGTTAGAGTATGGTCATTGTGCACATCGGTGGGTTATAAATCTGAAGACTATAAAGAAAAAGGGATGGATGATGACTCAGTGTGGAAAAATCTATAAGCCAGAACCCACTTACTTATTATGTCTGGATACATTTCTCCAGTTGAACTGTCCTTGGCTTAAGCTCTGCTTCCTCTTTTTATTCCAATTTCTTAGCCACTTTTGCTCTCTGCTGTCAAAAGCAACTTCCATCTACTCAGGCTAGAACATCTGATCTGTCTTATTCCCAATATACTATTCTCTGCAAGGATCCTTGTGCTGCCCATGTTTCTACACTGTGTTTCCTTAGCAGCTCTGGTCATCTTTACTTTTTTGGTGAGGATGCTTTCCCCCAGACTCAAAAGAGGTGCTCCTCTTGCATAGAGGCTTATGATTACCCTGACTGCCTCATTGGCTCCTGTTCTCCCACCCCTATCAAATGTTGCTAGATGACAATGTTTGCAGAGCCTGGACCATGTAAAAGCCTGACATAGCAAGATGTAGGTAGGCTCTTTATGTCAACAGATGTCCAAACACCTTCTGGAAAAAATCAGTCTTCTCTCCTCTGTGCAGCTCATCAGCTATGTACTCTGTTCTCTTCTCTGTAAAATGGAGACAATTCCAGCCCACCTTTGATATTTGAATGATATGAATGAAAACTGGTAAAGCACTTAGAAGAATATCTGGTACATAAAAGGAACTCAATCAACTGTAATTCTCTTCCAAACCCCTCTGAGTCTTTCATTCATCAGGAAATTATAAACATGCACTCTGAAACACACCTGGTTGTGAGTGACTGCTAGTGAGGACAAAGCTTCAGAAGCAAGCTAGACTAA
>NW_006160128.1:347067-436618 GCF_000334495.1 Tupaia belangeri chinensis
AAGAGAATCTCAAGGCACACTAGAGCAACAGAGTGTAGGAGTTCTCAAAGTGTGGTTCCAGGACCCCTTGTATCAGCTTCACTTAGGAAAAGACTAGAAGTGCAAATTCTCAAAGCTACTGAATCAGAACTCTGGTAGTGGGGCTGGGCAGCCTCACAGGGGGACCAGCAAGTGTCATAGTGGTTAAGGCACTGAACTCCCCCATGGTCAATTGCAATTTGAGTCCCAGACCCAGTGGCTTAAAACTCATATCAGGTGTGTGTGCATGCATGCTCTAAGTCCTGAGAAGAAAATGGAGGAGAAGGGATTGTGGTGTGGCCATCCCCTCTGGGAGGTGGTCTCTCTCTCTCTCTCTCTCTTGCTTTCTCTCTCTCTGTCTCTCTCGTGAGTTCACATGCCCTGTAGCAAAAATCTCTTTTTAAAAAACAAAAACAAAAACAAAACAAACAAACAAGAAAACAACCTTAGAGGTACTTCTGATACACCCTCAAGTTTGAGAACCAATGGTCTGACATAAACCCAAGAAATATTGGGTGAGGAATAATGGTGTGTATTTATGTTTGTATGCACACACACCCATGTGTGTAGAATGTTTGTAAACAGTTGAAACCATTAACCAAGTGTGATTCATCAGCAATACATGGCCAAACTGGTTATTAATCACCCATTTTTCTTTGGTACTGATGTCTAAATAGAAATATAGCTATCATGCATGTTTTCAATGATTTTGCACTAAATTTATCTGGGGTTTAAAAAAATTGATTCTTCAACTTTTTTCTTTTTTCTTTTTTCTAGGAAATTCCACTTACCTGGATGACCATGGACCCCCTCCTAGTAAGGTAAGGTCTTTGTGGAATAAATCCCCCTTCCCTGTTCTCAGTACTCTCAGCTTGAGTAACTCTTAGGCCTCCAACAATCCCAGCCAGATCTTTCCTATCCTTGAATCGGTCTCAAGAAAAGAGTAGGGGACAGGCGTCACCTTCCTCTTTGACTTCTAATGAGGAGGAAGGGAAGAACGTGAAGATAGCCAAATGATGAGAAAGGAAGAGCCATTATTGAACAGTGGCTGTAGCCACCCAGGCCTTGGGGCCTCATGCTGACTTTAGACCTTTGATAGCCTCTCCTGTTTGCAGCTCATTCGTCTGGGCATTGATGGGGACCCACATGTGATGGCCATACCCTAGTCTTCGCAGGCCTTTGGCCTCTGGGCTAGACTCATGTCCATTCTGTCTTCTCACTCTGGCTAGACTGGGAGACTCTATCCAATTCTGAACCAATGCACCCTCAAGCTTGTCCTGGTCTGGCCCACGTGCCACTTTTGTTCTTTCCACAAGCAGTTTGGCCTGACTTTAAAAGAGCAGTCCGTCAGTGTAGTTTCTCGACCACTGACTGTCTACTTTCTTATTCTTAATGAAAACCAAATGCCCATCTACTGAAAAAAAAATGAGAAAAATAGAACAAAATGATCATTACATATAAGAATATACATGCAATGCAATATATTCTTTTATTGTAAGTTCAGAATCCTTTATAGAATAAAGGATTCCTTTCAGAATAAAGGATTCTGAACTTAAGTCCCTTATACTTCTATGACATAGTTTTGTTTTCCTTGTAGGAATTGTTGGTGATAGTTGATCAGTACTTGGGAAAGGAACTTGTGCTTGACAAAGTAGAAAGCTGGCTCGATATCACCCTTACTTCAAGAATTTTCTTTCCAGTCCTTGTAGTTTCCAGGACTCTAGTTCGCCTGGCACTTGGTGACTTCTTAGCCTTTGGACCACTTCAGGTGCTGCCCACAAAGTGCAGTTCTAAGTCCATGGTGAGAAGATAATCGACTGCTAACCTAGGACTTTGGAGTGCGTTGAGACCACCACTGTGTTTACCAGCATGAGCTTTAGAAGAATATATTTCTGGATTTTGCGTTAGCGTGCCGCTTTCTAGTTTATGACATTGTACAGATTACTTAATATTTTGAGCCTCAGTGTTTCATGGGCAGAGTGGGACTAGAAATACCACCCAACACAGACTGTCTAAAGGGACCGAACAAACTGGTGTATGACAAGCACTTGGCACTTACACACAATAAATATGAAACTGATGCTGGCTAGTATTAACTAGATGGGGCTAGCAAACGTTAAGGTTACTGGTGAATGGTATGGTAGTATTTATCACAGACACTGAGTGGCTCTACCACTTTAATCTGCATGTTTAATGGAGTCCTGTTGATACTACAGGCACTAGCAATACAAATATAAAACAAAATAAGATGAGCAACAAAAATAGTCTTCATTCTAGAGGAGCAAAAGAGTATAGAGACTATGTACCACCTGAAGATAAGGACCACGTCTAACTCGTCTCTGTATCTTTATGTCCTGGCAGGAGTCAGGGCAGGGCAGGTCACAGACATGGGGCGGGCTTCACCTGAACCCAACTGAGGTGACAAGAGCAGTCAGCGGTGAAGCCTCTCAGGCCATCTGCACCAGTTTTCTACCCTGTCCCCTCACTTTCCCTTCTAGGCAGACTATTGACCAAAGGAAATATCTTTTCACTACAAGAATATTTCAAGTGCTGACTTTCATTATAGTAACAAATAACCTTTAGGTAATAAGCCACATCACTCTCTCTACTATTGACAGTGAAAACAACACAGAAAATATCCAGGGAGATGATCTCTTTAGATTCACGACCTTCAGGGCCCTGGCTCTCAAATCTGGACTGTCCACACACAACACCAGTACCTGGGAGCATGTTAGCCATGTGAATCTCAAGTCCTATCCAGAACTACTGAATCAGTCTGGGGGGCAAGGCCCATCAACCTGTATTCCAGTAGGCCTCGGGTAATGCCGACACAAGCTAAAGTCTGAGAAGAGGGGCCGAGCGGAAAGAACCTGGGATGGGAGCCAGGAGATCTCGTTCAAATGCCAGTCTGGATTCCACTGACCATTCAGTGATGCTAAGTGAACAGCCACGCTGTGTGTCTCCTTGCACTCCCACTCATGGGATTAGTATTGGTTCTGACATTAGGTAGTGGGACTCATAGGCTATTTCTCTCAAGGCTTCTTGGAGTATTCTGTTGGATTCTAGGCTTGAAAAAGCAGATTTTACCTGGTCAGAAGGCCGGGTCCACTTTATATGAACTTTTAGTTCCAAGTCTAGTCTGTCTACTGGCCGTGCTGTTGCCGGGTCAGCCATCCTGCCTGCCTCTTTGCCAGTATCTCAGTGCCTGGGTGTGCTGTTTGCTGGCTTCACTCCCATTGCTTCTTAGATGTGCACCTTCCTGCCACACTGCAGTCTGGTCTTCACCACCTCGCCCCCTAACTCAAGCTCCATGTGAAGCATACAGATTTTCAGGTTATAATAGATGATCTCAGATTTTCAGCGTGAATCCCATTTTAGAAACTCTTTTCCAAGTTCGCAAATTGAGCATGTAATCTCTCTAACCCAGCAGAAGTCTATCTAACACAGAATCTTTCACCATAACTTATTTTTATGATCTAGTCAAGTAGCAAAATCACTCTTGATGTTCTAACCAGTAGCCATTAGAAGACGACTATAAAAATGGGTAAAAGTAATGGTACGTTAGCATCATTTTATCCATGCTTATGACTTCTGGCAGGGTGGAAATGCGTCCCAGAAATGATGAGATCAGCCTTCCAGACACAGGTCCCTTGAATGTTCCCAGAGGTGGGGGTCTCGGTTACTAAGGTCTGGAGACACGGTGGCATCCAGAGGATAAGGATTCACACATGTCTGGCCTCTGGAGTGAACCCCAGCCTGGCAAGGAGAAGAAAAACTGAGCCCAGATTCTTATTTTTCATATTTGTTCAGCACTTGGAAATAAAGGTTTGATGCCAAGGCTGCAAGAGTTGTGATCTAGATAAAATAAGAGTTTAAACCCTGAAAATACACTGAGGTTACAGGCAAGCTCTCGTTTTATTAAAAGTTCAATTCCACAAGTTTCACATTCCACAAGAAATAGCCATTTAGGGAATGGGGTGTGCCACCCAGCAGCACAAGCTACACCCAGGTCTCCACTCTCGACTGTATTTTGGCAAGAAAAAAATAGACTCCTCTCATTTTCACTTGTTTTTAAAATCTACCTGAACCTCTTAGTTCACCTCAGCTTTTGAACTGAGCCATTTTTAAAGGTGGAAGTGGATATTTTGTTTTGACTAGCACTTTTTACTACCACTTTGTGAGCACACAGAACATTCACAGTGGTTTATAGCTAGAGCCCGGCTAAGAGTGATCTGGAAGTCTCTGGTGAATGGAACACAAAGTGATCCTTGAGTACAAAAGCAGGAACGGAACAGCAAGTATTACATACTAGCACTTTCTGTAAAATTGTGTGTGTATATATGCATGTCTGCAGAGAGCAGTTTGGAGGAATAATAGTCTTCCCTCCAGGTAGTGAGATTGCAGGACATTTTTACCTTTTACTCTACACTTTTTTGTTAAATTCAAGGGTTTTTTTTGAGGTTATTTTTGTTGTTGTTGTTATGGGCATGTGCACTTGCTGGAGAGAGGCAGAGGCAGAGAGACAGAAAGTGAGAAATCACTTCCCAGAGGGATGGCCACACCACAGTTCCTTCTTCATTCTCCTCTTGGGATTTTGGACATGCACATGCGCTTGGCCTGAGTTTCAAGCCTCCAGGTCCAGGACTTGAGCCGCATTTGGCCCTTACACCATTTGCTGATGCCACAATTCCAGTTTTTTAGAGCAGTGCCTGCTCAAGTCAAAGATAAGAGGGAAAAATTCCTGATGAAAGAGAAGAGGGAAGTTGAGTTTCAAAGGCTGCAGGGCCCTGGCCTGTGCAGCACCATCTGCATGTCTACAGACACCCCCTCCCCCCACAATCCCCAGCAGCCTCTGAAAGGTTAATGTCTTCCTTTCCTTGGCATCACTTTACCCAAGACATGGGTCCCTGGTACAAGCAGCAGACAGCGGTCGAGCTAAGCTCTGTTGGTCACAAATAAGATCTGGGTATCATTTCATGTACGTTTAGTTCCCAAATCCAAGAGCTAAGAAGAGCTGTTCTAAGCAGCCCAAGGATAATAAAACCGTGATCCAGAACTGATACATATCTTCTCCTATGTGCCAAGCACTATGCAAAGCACTTTGCATGCAAAATTTAGTCTCTATAAAACTCTGTAAAAAAGGAAGTACTTTTTTAATCCTTACTTTACAGATGAGAAAACTGATCTTAGAGAGACTGACTAATTTGCCAAAGGTCATGCACTCAGTGTTGGACTTGGGATTCCAGCCCAGGAAACATTTCAAGATTCTTCATTTAAGTAGAAATAGAATTTTTTTTTAAACCTTATTTCTGGAGTTTTGTACTCTTAAATAAGTATCTGTTATGTTGATAAGTACAGTAAACCAATTTTAACCCTCAATAGGCCAGAAGAAAATAGACATCACTATTTACCATTTGGACCCAGTGGAGACTTTCACTCTTCTTGTTGAAACAGTTCAGTGAATTTCTTCACCTCTCCTTTTGGTTTCCTTCCAATCACCTTTGTATCTCCATATCTACCTTTAGCATTTGGCCATTTTCAAGCTGTGTTAAAATAAATTGTGGTGCATACATTTCATAAAAGGGGAAAAGATACTGTTCCATAATCATTTAGCAAAACTGGATGGTCCAGGCTTTTACTCAAGGTATCTTTTCTCAAGATGAGGCCCTTCCTCTTGAATGTCTTCCTGCATAGGAATACTGTATTTTCTTTTTCTCCTTAGGAACGTATTGTGGTCCAGCAGGTGACGTGGAGGTTAAGGCAGCTGGATCCCACATGGCTGGCTTCAGTTTTGAAGGTCAACACCGGGCACATCTGTGTGCCTGAAATTCTGAGAGAGGACTGAGGAAGAAGGGATTACAAATGTGGCCATTTTCCCTGGGGCTGAGTTTTCCCTTTCCCTCTCTCTCTCTGGTGAGCACATATGCCCTATAACAGACTTTAGAAAAAGGGAAAAAAATGTATTGTTCACTCATTGATTCTTGAGTTTGGGAGAATTAACCTAGAATGTCATCATCTGAAGACCCTACCTCATCTGAGGTTTCACTTCCATGATCAGTGAATTCATCGGCATCCTCTGACTCCTTACATTCATCTCTGATTCCACCAATGCATGTGAAACCTCTCCCTCTGTCAGTTTTCTCCTCATTGTCATTATAGGCATGCATGAAAAATTTCAGGCTCTCTAAGCTCTTCAAAGAAAGTTACTCCACCTATGTAATAACAAATATGAAAGATGATGCAATAGTGACCATTTATTTTACTAATGAATCATTCTCCTAGACCTACACTGTTCAGTAGCGTGATTATTAGGCTCTTGTAACTATTTAAATTTAAATTAATTAGAATTTAGAAATTAAAATCTATTTTCTCTGTTTTCAAATTCTCTGTGGCCAGATGTGGCCAGTAGCTACTGTATTAGGTGACACAGAATAGAACACTCTGATCATCAACATGCTGTTGAATGGCTGTGTTCTTGTTTTTAAAGAGATTTTTGCTATCGGGCATATGTGTTTGCCAGAGAGACAGAAAAAGACAAAAAGCAAGAAATCACCCTCCTGGGGGATGCCCTTGCTGCAATCCCTTCTCTTCTAGTCTCCTCTCAGGATTCTGGGCACACGCACTCATGCCCAGCATGTCTTAAGTCGCCAGGTCAGGGACTCAAGCTGCAGTCAACTACATGGGAGTCCAGTGCCATAACCATTACACCAGCTGCTGGTTTCTGAATGGCTGTATTCTAAGCCATTTCATCATTCTAACAGTTTTCTGTTACTTTATTTTTTTAAAGACATTTGAGAATAATTGATGCATAATTGGTAGGTAATTATTCCAAAGATGATAAAATTACAAAACCTTTTAATATATAAGAAAACTAAAATCATTAAAATCCCATAATGGATCTTAGATTTTTGTTTAATGGAGCTACTAGATCCATATGGTGATTGCAAGGTAGAATGAGTTTTATTCTCCTATTAATAAAAAAAGTATACTTTCTCTTTTTATTGGGAACATCTCTAAGAAAGAATAAAGTCATAAAACATGAATCCATGTGAATAATTAAAACTGCTCAAAATATAAAAAAAAAAACCTGTAAAACTGAAATTGGGTTCTATGAGATCCTGGTGATATATTGAAGGTTAGGATAAATTTCTGGTGTCTGCATTTCTTTACAAAAGCATTTTTATATATAAAATAGTACTCATTATTTTTATATATAAAATAATATGCAAGATAGATTTAGTATTACAAATCCCATTTTAAAGTGGGTTCATCAAGCAATCTGCAAATGAATGAGAAGAGCAATATTAATTTAAATAATATGTTTAGTGCTTCACAATGGCTGCAGTAAAGGTCAGCTCTTTTTACTTCCCCCTTTAGTAGCAATTAATTGTCAAATGCCTACTTTGTGCAAGAGATTAGGAAGACACATGTAAGAGTAGAACATTAACTAATAGTTATTTGTTGACTAATAGTTTATAACCTAGTTGCATTGTAAGGTTTGATGGAATTAGACTATGAGAGTATATGGTTCTACCACTGGCATATTTTTTTGTTTGTTTGTTAATTTTTTCCATAGGGAGCTTGTTGGAAAGAGAGAGACAGACAGAGAGAGGGAATGTGAGGGATCACCCCCCCGCCCCCCAAGAGGTATGGCCATGCTGCCATCTCTTCTGTTCTCCCTTCAAAATTTGGGCACACATGTATACACATCTGGCATGATTTTCAAGTCTCTGGGTCTGGGACTGGAACCACTGTTGACCATGTGGGAGCCCAGAGCCCTAACTGCCACCTGTTGGCCCTGTGATTGGTGTATTTTTAAGTATTAGTGCTACTATATTATATAGGTAACTGTTCATTCATTCAAGTGTTTATTTACACCACATTTGTGTTGCGCTTTGTACCAAGTGTTGGGGTTATAGAGCTACAGAATACACAATTCCTGCCCTCAAGGAGTTTAGAGTCTAGTGAGAAGGACAGGCCAACAAACAGGTCCATACGATACCCTAGGAGGGCCCCTAGGTGTTATGAGAAGGAAGAACTGAGGAAGCTTAACCCGACCTTTCCAGGTAAAGATCCTGAAGGTTTAATAGGAGGAACTAATTAGGTGAAGAATCTGGGGTGAAGGGGAGGAGTGGGGACAGACCTCACTCTGGGGGTTTGAAGAGAGGTAGCTGGGAAATGGAGACATGAATTGCTTTGCGGATCTCAGATTTGACAGGAAAGAGGGATAAGACAGCCTAGGAGATGCAGACCATGTCTACATAGCTGTACAGGAGGAAGAATTATAGAGTAGGAAAGGAGTAATCAGCCGTAAGTTCAGCTTTGAATGGTGTTATGGATTGAATTCTCCCCAAAAGATATGTCAGATCCTAACTCTGGAAGCTGTGCATATGGTCTTATTTGTAATGTAAACAGGCTCTTTGCAGATGTAATAAAGTTAGGATGAGGTCTTACTGGAGTAGGGTGGACTCTAAATCCAATACAATTGATGTCTTCAGAAGAAGGAAATTTGGACACTGAGACAGACACAAGGAGAATGCTATGTAGCAACAGAGTCAGACTGGAGTGGTGCTGCCACAAGCCGAGGTACACTGAGGATTTCTGGCAAGCCCCCCAGAAGAGGCATGGAGCAGATTCCTCCTGTGAAGAAAGGACTGGATCCTCAAGAAGGACCCTATTCTGTTGATATCTTGATTTCAGACATCTGGCCTCCCGAATGATAGCAGAATACATTTCTGCTGCTTTAACCTACCTAGAGTGATACTTTGACATGACAGTTCTACAAAGTTACACAGATGAGTTGAGTGTAATGTTTTCAATTGCAGGATAGCATGGAGCACCTTAGTCCTATTGAAACAGGATGAAGGTCTCTGAGGGCAACACAGAAAAACAGTAGCAGGTCTAGGTGATGGCACAGCAGTAACACTACTAGACTCGCATGGAAAAGGTTCTGGGGTCCATCCCAGGACCTCCCAGTGACCACTGTGATTCAGGCCAGCTGAGATTAGGGTGGATAATGGTGTGAAGACATGGTTGTTATGCATGTCTTTATCTTCTCCTCCCTCTGTCTCTCTCTCTTATGGAAGAAATACCATAACTAAATTTTTTTATAAGAGAGACTTTTTGCTGTAGGGTGTGCATGCTCACCAGAGAGACAGAAACAGAGAGACAGAAAGTGAGGAATCTCCCACCAGGGGAATGACCATGCCACAATCCCTTCTTCTCCTTTCTCTTCTTGGAATTTGGGGCACACACGTGCACACGTGCCTGGTGTGAGTTTCATGCCACCTGGGTCCAGGACTCAAACCATAGTTGACCATGTGGGAGTCCAATGATGTAACCATTATACCATCTTCAGGTCCCTCAGTAATTAAATCTTTAAAAAGGAAGAAGAATAGTAGTGAAGTCTATGGCCTCTTTTAAAAATGCACTTATTTCTCCAGAAGATTTCTCGGTCTAATATTTAAAAACTCCTCCTTCAAGTTCCTAAGAAAGATTGCATTTTTGTTTCCATTTTTTCCCTTTCAAAACTCCTTTAAACTTGGAGACACTTTAGCTGAAAGATGTTTTAATATTTTCTAGTCAAAAAAAAAAAAAAGTGGGTTTCCATTCCTTGATTTGAACTTAAAGGGGAAACCCCAGACATCTAGTAACCATAGTAGGTAAATTACTTGTGGAAGGTACTGGGAGTACAATTACTTTCAGATTGTTTGGCCAAGTATTGGTCAACTTGGAGAAGGTTTCTGGATCCCAAATCTCATTCCCCTGAGGGCAGGGTTGCTGGATTTTATGTGCATAAACAGTCCGTCTCCTTTGGTCAGAATCACTTTTTACTTGAAATTCAAGGGGAAAATTGAATTTCTTCTTTCTATCCCCCCAAGCCTGAAAAACTATTTTTAAGGCTCTAGATGGGACCACCCACCTCGTTTCCCTGTTGTCTGTGCAGACCTGTAAGTAGCAAAGAGATCTGTGGCAGAGTTGGGTTGTTGCAGGACCCACCCTGACCGGAGTGTTTGCGCTACCGCCACAGGTCCCGGAGCCATGCCACTGACGGGAGGGTGCTCCTGATCACGGCTCTGGCTCTAGGTCATTGGGCTATAACATCCGAGGTGGCAAAAACACACATTACCTGATTTTCTTAGACAGACTAACAAAACAACTGGCATTCTCAAGAAGTTTATGATGCCTTCTTTCTTTTTATCTAAGATAAAAACATTGAGCATTATTTATTTATTTATTTATTGAGAGGTTTTTGCTATAGGGCACGTGCGCTTGCCAGAAAGAGACAGAGAGACAGAAAGTGAGAAATCACCCCCAGGAGCGATAGCCCTGCCACAGTCCCTTCTCCTCTGTTCTCCTCTTGGTATCCTGGGCATGCACGCACATGTGTTTGCGTGAGTTTAAGCCACCGGGTCTAGGACCTGAACCATGACCAACTAAATGGGAGTTCAGCGACGTAGCCATTACGCCATCTGTTTTGTCCCAATATTTATTTTTTAAGAACTATTTTATTTAAACTTATTTTCTTTCTTTCAATTTGACCAGAGAGGGAGAGAGCAAGAGTGAGACAGTGAGAGAGAAAGAGTGAGATAGTGAGAGAGAAAGCAAGAGAGAGAGAGACAGTAAGAGAGAAAGAGAAAGTGAGAAAGCCATGTGGGAGTCCAGCACCCTTAACCACCACACCACCTGCCGGTCCCTATAGTTATTCTTTAATTATGAAATATTCCAAACTAATAAAATCTACCCCCAATATACCCACTGTAGATTTTATTAGATGTCAAACATGCTCTCGTATTAACTTGCTGGGTGTCTCATTCTGACCTTTGTCATCTTTCTTGGTATCTAGGAGGCTGAAGAGCACAGGGTTTGGAATCAGACCTGAGTTCAGATTCTAACTAAGAGACTAAGATTCCATTATCCGAGAATAAGTTACTTTACCCTTTGAGCTTCAATTTCCTATTTCTTTTTTTTTTAATTTTTTAAATCTCGTTTTTAAAAAGAATTATTTATTTAATTTTATTTGTTATCATTATTTTTAAATTTACTATAGGGCACATGTGCTCACAAGAGAGAGACAGAGAGAGGAAGAGGAAAAGTGAGAAAGCAAGCCACCAGGTCCAGGACTCCAACTGTGGTCGGCCATGTGGGAGTCTAGCATCTTAACCATCATGCCAGCTGCTGGCCCAAACTTTCTATTTTGTAAAGAGGGTAGTGAGTCCTGCCTCTTAGGGTTGTGAGGGTTAAAGGAGATAACTAGAAAGCACTTAGCAGGATGCCAGACACTCACCCAACAGTGAGTCTTTGGTACTGTTGGGCTTTCCTTTAAACAACTTTTTACAGATTCTAGTAACTCAATTTACTATAACTCAAGAGTCAGTGTGGCTCCCAACAGCCCCACCCCTATCCCCACTCTATTTTCTTTGGACTTTTAAAAACAATGGCATGCCATTTGACATACCAGACAGACACCAGCCTCTTAACACTTAAGAACCTTTAGGTCAATGGGGCCAGCAGGTGGCATGGTGGTTAAGGCACTGGACACTCTCACATGACTAACCACAGTTCGAGTCCCAGATCTGGTGGCTCTCCTTTTCACTTTCCCTCTCTCTCTGTGTCTCTCTGGTCAAATTAAAATAAATGAATACATAAATAAAATTATATAAATAATTCTTTAAAAATGTTTTTTAAAAAAGTATGTTTAGGTCGCATAGTGTTCTCTTTATTTTATTCTTTTGGGCTGGTTTAGCTCACTAAGAAAGAGCTTCACAATCTCTTGTCATTTTGGACTTCTTTCTTTTTCTGTTTTGGGGATTGTTTATTTCTTCGGGCACAAGATAGAGC
Organism: Tupaia belangeri chinensis; assembly: GCF_000334495.1. Classification (NCBI taxonomy): domain Eukaryota; kingdom Metazoa; phylum Chordata; class Mammalia; order Scandentia; family Tupaiidae; genus Tupaia; species Tupaia belangeri. Next base: position 358,927 of record NW_006160128.1, read on the forward strand.
TCTCCCGATAGATTCTTGACACTGAGATCCAGCCCAGCCCCAGCCCTGGATCATGGGCGTGCTTGCCAGACATTCTCAGGGAGGTCTCTGTACACAAGCCTGGAACCGTCCCGTGAGAGCCAGTCACTCAGAATGCAGAGGTTTGCTGCTGCACGCTGTCCAGCACTGCCATGCTGTTTTTCTTAAGCGTTTGTTCTGTGTCCAAACCTGACTTTACTCAAAGTCTTAAAAAAAAAGGTACAAAAGTGAAGCTGCTTTTTACTTATGGAAGAATCAATTGCACTGGGTAATAGATTTGTGTTTAATGATTCATGATAAATATATTAGGTTTAGAGAAAGAGAGCTAGCAAGACAGATTGAGGCTGGGAGTTAGGAATCAGTTTCACTCCAAAGAGCATAACCTTGGAGTCCCTTCCACCTTCTCATTTTTTCTAATCATTGCAAATAATAGGGAAATTAATGACTTGAATATTTTATTTTAAAATAATTGAGTGCTTCTGAGCCCAGTGTGTGCTATAAAGAACTTTATGCTTTGGTATTTTGCCTTAATAGCTTGGCAGGTAAAAATATCTGCTAACGGGAAACAAATCAACTTTACATAGTAGAGTGATTGTTTCTTATCCCTAAGTCGCAGTATTCTTGCTTCAGTCTGGCTTCACACTCATCACAGCTCTGGAGCCATGAAGTGGAAGCCTTTGGCCACTAGCTGCCTTCTGAGATTTCAACTTTCACTGAAAATTTGTTTCCAGTTCAACACAGTCCTTCTAAATTTATCAATTTTATTAGCATGTAATGTGCCCACTTTTCCCCAAGAAGAACATAATGAATCCATTTCTTCCTCACAAATGTTTAGTGCAGTTAAGCGCATCTTCTATTTCTTTTTTATTTTTATTGAAAAGAAAAATCTATGATGCCACAACATTTAAAATATGTGGCTTATGTCATTGTTCTTTCATTGTCTTCCCCACCCTAGTCCTCAAGGGCCGGTTATTTATTGAAACTTTGCCTATCCCAGTGTTTTTTCTATCTTTGGTCCATTTTGAGTTGATTTTGTTAATGGTGAGAGATATAGATCCAAGTTCATTTTTCTGCATGTGCACCTGAAAACACTTTGTTTTCCCCATTAGATTCTCTAGCGTCCTTTGTCAAAAATCAGTTGACTGTATGTTTGGGATGTTATTTCTGGGTTCTTTATTCTGTTACATTGGTCCTTGTACCTGTTTTTGTGCCAGTACCGTGCTGTTTTCATCATCAGAGCTTTGTAATGCATTTTGAAGTCAGGAAGTGAGATGTCTCCTACTTTATTCTTTTTGCACAGTAGTTCTTTGACAATGTGATTTGATTGAAATTGCATTGAATTTGTAAATTAATTTGGGTACAATTGACGTTTTGATTATATTAATACTTCCATGTCACAACATGGGATGTTGTTCCACTTTTGCATTGCATTCTCCATTTCTTTTTTTCAGTTTTTCATAGATTTCTTTGTAGAGATCTTTCACTAATTTGGTTAGGTTTATTTCTAGGGGTATATTATATATTTTTGTGGCTACTGTAAATGAGATTGGTTTCTTCCATTCTACCTTGGTTTGTTCATTTTTGGTATATAGAAATGCTATAGGTTTTCGTATATTGATTTCGTATCCTGCTACTTTATTGTATTCATTTATCACTTCTATGAGTGAGTGTGTGTGTGTGTGTGTGTGTGTGTGTGTGTTCTTTTGGATTTTTCTATGTATATAATCATGTCATCTGCAAATACAAATAGAGATAATTTTGCTTATTTTTTCCTATTTGAATACCTTTTATTTTACTATCTTATCTTATTGCATTGGCTAGGACTTTCAGTACTGTATTCACCAGGAGTTGGGAAAGTGGGCAGCCTTGTCTTGTTCCAGTTTACAGTAGAAAAAACTTTAGCTTTCCTCCACTTAGTATGATGTTGGCTATGGGTTTATCATATATGATTTTATTGTGTGGAGAAATGTTTTTTCTATGGCAATTTTGCTGCCTCTTAATAATGTAAAAACACTGTATTTTATCAGATGCTTTTTCTGCATCAATTTATATGATCATGTGGTTTTTTATCTTTCCTTCTGTGAATGTAATGTATTCTATTTTTATGTATGTTTAACATACACTTTGTATGTATTTCTGGAGTAAAGCCTACTTGATTGTTTCACTGCTGATTTAATTTATCTGGTTCCTTTCCCTGTTCTTCTTGACTAGTCTAGCTAATAGTGTGGCAGTTTTATCCTCTCTAAGAACCAACTTTTGATTGTATTTATTTTCTGTATAGTTCCTTTATTCTCTAGTTCATTTATTCTTCTCTAATCTTTATTATTTCTTTTCTCCTAGTATACTTTGCTTGGTGGGGAGGGAGGGAGTTTTTGTTGTTTTTCAAGTTCCTTGAGATGTGTTGTTAGGTTGTCTATTTCCACATTTTTTTTCTTGTGAGCACTAATTACTTTGAACTTCACTCTCATGACTGCTTTTGCTGTGTCCCATAGGTTATAAAAACTAATGTATTCATTCTCATTCGTTTCAATGATTCTTTTGATTTTCATCTTAATTTGTTCAGTATTTCTGAAGTCATTCAAGAGAAGGTTGTTCAGTTTCCATGTGTTTGTGTATTTTTGAGGGCTCTTTCTGTAGTTGATTTAAAGTTTAATTCCATTGTGGTCAGAAAAGATGCTGTACATATTTTCCATACTTCGAATTTGTAAAGGCTAGTTTTGTGCCCTATCATGTAGTCAGTCTTTGAAAATGTTCCATGTGGTGGTGAAAAAAAATGTGTATTTTGTGGTTTTTGGGTGAAATGTTCTATAGATGTCTGTCAAGTCTATTTGCTTTATAGTATCATTTAGATTCTATATCTGTTTTTTTTTTTTTGTCTACATGATCTGTCCATATGTGATAGTGAGTTGATGAGATTCCCAACAATTAATGTGTTGCAATCTATGCTTCCCTTTAACTGTAGATGTCTTTCTTTTATGTATTTGGGTGTTTCAGCATTGGGTACATAAATATTTACAAGCGTTACATCTTCTTGGTGAATTAGTACTTTTAGTAATATATAGTATCCTTTGTCTCTTCTTATAGTTACTGTCTAGAAGTCTATTCTGTCTAATATCAGTATAGTGACTCCAACCTTTTTTAGTTTCTGTTTGAATGGAATATCTTTTCCCAGCCCTTCACTTTCAGTCTATGAGTGTCTTTATTAATGAGGTGCATTTCTTATAAGCAGCATATAGATGGCTTCTATTTTTTTAAAAATCCATTCAGCCAGTCTGTCTTTCAATTAGATAATTTAAACTGTTAATATTCAATGTTATTATCAATATTTGCAGACCCTGCAGTTATGGTAAAATATCAAAAATACCCTGCCATTTTGCTAGTCATTGTCTTAGTTGTTTTGTGTTCTCTTATTTCTACTTAACTGTCTTTCATTTTCTTGATACAGTATTCCTTTCAGTATTTCTTGAAGAGCTGGTCTGCATTTGGTAAATTCTTTCAGTTTTTGTTTATCTGAGAATAATTTATTTCTTCTTCCCACTTGGAGGATAATCTTGCCAGGTATAGTAATTTTAGTTGAAATTGTTTCTCTCTTACTGTTTTGGACATGTCTTCCCATTCTTTCCTTGCCTGCATGGTTTTAGTTGAGAGGCCTGCTTGGATAAACATTGTAAGTAAATTGAAGCTTCTCTCTTACTGTTTTTAGAATCTTGTCTTTGTCTTTGATTTTTACCCATTTGTCTCTGGGTACAGAGGATCATCTTATGTTAATTCTATTTGGTGTTCTTTGTGTTTCCTAGATCACGGTCTTTATGTTTCTCTAGATTTGGAAAGTTTTCAGATAGTATTTTGGGTACGGGATTTTCTATATCATTACCAGCTTCCTCACCTTCTGGAATACCCATTATACAACTACTTGGGTATTTGATGGTATCTAATATTTCTCATATGTTGTCCTTATTTTTTCATTTTTTATTTATCTTTAAAATTCTTTCTGATGGTTTGGACAAAGTCAGAAGTTTTGTCTTCCAGATCAGAGATTCTTTCTTCTGCATGGTCCTATTTGCTATTAATGTTTTCAAAGGAGATTTGATTTCTTGGGTTGTATTCTTCATTTCCAGAAGTTCTGTTTGACTCCTTTTTATGGTAGCTACCTCATTCCTTTTTCATGTCATGGAATGTTTTTCTTTCATTTTTTTTCCCTTTAAAGACTTATTTAATTTTATGTACTTACTTATTTTTTGTGCTCACAGTGTGGGTCAGGGGAGAGAAATCAAACAGCTAGGTCCGGTATTTGAACCACAGTCAGCCATGGGCGAGTCCAGCACTTTAACCACCAGGCCCCTTGGTGGGCCCCATGGAATGATTCTCTAATCTCCTAGAACTGAATGTCCATTTTCTTTGTCATGTCATTGAGTTTTGTCAACAACGAATATTCTGAATTCTTTTTCTGACATTTCTGTGAATTCTTTTGTGTTGTCCACTGTTGGTGAGAAATTATTGTGTTTCTTTGGGGAAGAGCTATTTCCATGTTTCCTTTCATTTCTTCTGTTTCTATGCTAGTGTCCAGGCATCTGATGAAGTAGTGATTCCTTCCTAGTTTTTGGAGTAGTTTCAATATTAGTGCCAACGTGGAAGAGCAGCCCTAGGCCCCAAGAGTATCCCTGGCAGAGGACCATGTCTTTCAGATCAGAGTAGGGCTTTTGCGGCCTGTACTTGATATAGTTCACTGAGGCTTAGTGGTGCTATGTTGTGAGTGCCTTCAGTTGGGTCAGGTAACCATTCCCCTGGACCTGAAACTGATGGGAGGAAGAGTGTAGATGCCTTTTCTGCCAGACAGGGGTATTGTTCAAGTTCTTCAGCCTCTGTGGGGCTGGGGGTGCTTCCTTTTGAGTCTTCCACTCCCTCCAGGCTGTGGAAACCTGATTGTAGATGGAACTCCACGTTCTCATTGGACTATAGGGAAGTGTCGCTCTCTTGGCAGCTTGAGGCTAAGTCAGTACCCACTGTTTTTATTGTTGAGACTAGCTAGCTAATAGCAACAGTGGAGTCATTATGATTGTCTTCTACTGCTCAGCTTTTTTCTTTTCTTTATAACAAATAATTGTTTTGTTTTGTAAATGTATTTACATACTTGGAGATCTGTGATCTCCAATTTATCCTCAAACTCTTCTCCAGGTGTGTAAATCCTCAGTACCTTTAAACACGTTAGGTGCTGGATCAGTGTCAATGATAAGCCTCCTGGGGCCTTTTTGTCTGTTCCCATCTGGACATGCTGCTCTGTCAGCAAGCATCCTGTTCAGGTGTGTCTTGGGATCTCCCTTCCTTCACTCTCCTCCATATTTTCTCTATGCCATTTCCAGCATCCCATACTGTATTAGTTTCCTTTTGTTGCTATAACAAATTAACCACAAGCCCAGGGACTTAAAATAACACACATTTGTTATCTTGTAGTTCTGAAGGTTGGAAATCTGAATGAATCCCACTGAGCTAAAATAAAGGTGTTGGCAGGACAGCGTTCTTTCTGAAACTCTAGGGAATCCACGTCCTTGTCATTTCTAGTTTCTAGAGGCCATCTTCAAAGTTCTACCTTGAATGCCAGCCTCTCCCAATCTCTGACTCTCCTGGCTCCTTCTTCCATTTATAAGGAATTTTGAGAGTAGCTTGAGCCCACCTGGCTAATCCAGGACACTTCCCAAGTCAAGATCCTTAATGTAATCACACCTGCAGAGTCCCTTTTTCCATGGAAGGTAAGATATCCACAGATTCTGGAGATTAGGCCCTGGGCAGCTTTGGGAGGGCTCTTTATTCTGCCACTGTGCATATCTTTCTTGGTCAACATTCTTAGCTTCCTAGAGGGAAAAATGTGTGAATGGGGGTTTTCTAAAATACTGCATTTCTGAAAATGTTTTTATTTTATCCTTAATTGATGGATCCTTCTGTGACAAGATGTAGAATTCTGGATTGAATGAAAATCTATATTAAGCAGGACAGACTATGGTGATGGCTTTTATCATTAATGCCAAGATCTCAATGGCCTCATACCTTAAGTTTCTTGCATATGTATGACCTACTGTGGGCCCAGAGGCTTTTAGGGAAGCTCCCTTCAGGAGTTAGCTGGGGGTAGGAGCTTGTGGCTTCGTTATCTCAATATGACCTCCATATCACTATGGCAGGGCAGAGACTAGAGGGCCATATAGAGAATCTTCATTCCTTCTGCCTGGAAGTGACTTTTGTGAGTAGTCCATTAGCCAAACCTGGTCACAGGCCTAGCTATGAGTACCCAAGCATTAAGGGTCTCTGCCACAAAATCACTTCCCCTCGGAATGTGAAGGTCTTTGTCCCTTTTATTCAAGCTTCCTGTATTTCTGTTGAAAAGACTAATTCTTGACCCATTAGAAAATCGAATCTGTTTCTATGGAAACTTCTTATTCTCGGTGTTCTCAGTCTTGCAGTTTCGTGCCTCATTGACGTGCTATTTCAGACACTTGTGGACCTTTCAATCTGGAAATCAGTGTCCTGGGAAATTTTCTGAAACTTCTTTCATAGGTAATTTCTTTACATTTTCATATTCTTCTTTCTTTCTGGATTTTTAAATTTAATTTAATTAATATTTTCAGTTGGCAGAGGCATGTGCCCTTGCCAGAGAGCGCCAGAAAGAGAGAGAGAGAGACAGAGAAAGAGAGAGCACAAATGCATGCACGTCCCAGTGGGGTGTGATCATGCTACAGTGCTTTTCCCTCCCTTTCTCATCCTGTCAGGAATTTAGGCACACATGTACACAGATCTGGCTTGTGTATTAAGTCCCAGGACCAGTTTCAAACTGCACTGAGCCATGTGGAATCCAGCTCCCGATACAGTGCTCCCATTGCAGTATGGGACTGGCCCACCGGGCCTTCTCCTATTTGGATGTTGAACGTTTGGGACTGGTTTACATTCTTATTTTTATTTCTATTATTTTTATTTTCTTTGTCTTTTTTCTCTATCTGGAAGAATTTCTTGACGTTGTCTCCCAGCCCTCTCATGGAGCCTCTTCCTTGTTGTTCTTATGTTTTCAATTGCCGAAATCTTTCATTGTTACTGTTCTCTATTTTAGCAATCTTTGGGTCCATGTAGACTTTAAATTTGTTACAGAAGGTTATGTCTAGATATTTTATGTTTTGCTGTTGCTATTTCTGAATGTAATAGTTTCACTATATTTTAAATTAATTGTTGTAATATTGAAAAATTATTAATTTTTTTGAGAGGTTTTTGCTATAGGGCACATACGCTAGCCAGAAAGACAGAGAGAGACGGAGAGACAGAAAGCAAGAAATCACGCCTGAGGGAGGATGGCCACAATCCTTTCTCCTCCATTTTCCTCTTGGGATCTTGGGCACGCACGCACACGTGCCCGGCGTGAGTTTAAGCCACTGAGTCCAGGACTCGAACCGTGGTCGACTACAGGACTCGAGTCCAGCGACATAGCCATTACGCTCACTGCCAGTCCCTGATTTTTATGTATTATACAATGTCTTGCTAGTGAACTTTTCATTTATTTTGATACTTTTGACACTTTTTTAATTGCTTTCCTTGATAAATGATATTCATTTTATCTCTTCTATCTAGTTCAAGGTTTTATAATATTATCTAGAATAAATAATATTGAATAATATAAAGTTCATGGTTGGGGAGTGTGTATTTTTAAAAATTATTTATTTGATTTTATTTATTATTATTTATTTAAATTTTATTTATTACCTTAATCACCATGCCACCTGCTGGCTTCAGGGAGTGTGTATTAATTATCATACCACTCACATTTAGAACCTGTACTTGGTACATCATAGCACTCAGTAAATATTTGTCAAATGAATGAGTGGGGTTATAGAAGGCACCTTTGTGTTCAAAGTTTTAAGGACAATATTATAACTGCTTACCATTAAGTATCATTTTGATGTTCAGTTTAAAATAGATACTTTATCATGTTAACAAGTTATTTTTTACATTTCCTGAAGGAATACAATTATTTGAGAAAACAGTTTGCCTTGTGACTTGTGATCCTGCACTTAGAAATGTGTTGAGTTGAATGAGCTTAATTTAACTTTGTTGTAGAAACTAATGATGGGGGAACTGATGGGGCACAGTTAGGTTAATAAGTATTAACAGGCACTTTTTATCAATGTTTAATCTGCTTTCAGTTTTAATGACAACCTGGAAAAGAAAATGCTCAGAAAAGTCCTTGAGTTTACAGGTTACCTAATCGTGTGTGTGTGTGTGTGTGTGTGTGTGTGTGTAGGTGAGAGAAAGAGAACTAAACCATAGGACAATCTACTGAACTTCGTGTCCTTGTCAGCTGCTACCAAATATGATGCTATAACCCAAAGAGGCCATCAAAACATGGGACATTCTTGAAAAGAGCATATAACGATGTCTTAAACAAGTTATGATTTATCTATGTCTGAGAGATTATGTGTAGTTTTCGTCATCAAGACCAAGAGAGGCATAATTGAGCTGGAGGACATCCAGAGACTCACAGCTAGAATGATCTTGGGAGGTGGAAGGAAAGACTAAATTCATTATGATTCTTGTCAGGAAAGACATTGGCTAGGGAAAATGAGCAAAGTCTATAAAACCAAAGGAGTGTGTTTGAGGTAAACACAAAACCCTTCACCAAGGCCTTGAACACATCTCTGGTCTGAAATTAAATAGATTTGATGTCCCTCGGATCTTAAATAAGGTAAATCAAAGACAAACTGAAGGATGTCCTGCTTCTTAGGGTGGATAGTAAACAACTGGACTTCATTTGCCCAAATGACAGTGTAGGCCAAAACTATAAATCAGTTCCCATAAAAGTTTATATATATATATTCATAGATGATGAATCCACAATAGATTAGAAAGAAAACAAGGTTGTTTGGTGGGACAACCTAATGTTTCAGAGTTGATGTTCTCGAATCCAGTAAGGTTATTCTTATTTTATATATAATTTGAACATGAAAAAAATCACAATAAGAATATTATTTAGTAAAAATATTATTTATTAAGAATATTCTTATTACTAAATAATTAGTAATCAGTAATTGACTATTTAGTAATTATCAGTGCCAGTCTCCAAATCATTACTGAACTGGTGCTTTTCAGGGAACCTATCTTGTAGGGTTTTGCCTCAATCCTGCACCCCTACAGCTGCCCTAGCTGGAAGCTCAATGCAGGAGGACTTCCAAAATAGGAGTTTGAAGATGCTGGTACAAGCCCTGCTTTCACTACTATTAGGTTTTAGACCTTGCAAAGCCTACTGCTCTTTCTGCATTTGCCTCATTTGTAAAATGTGAAGATATGCCTATATCCTTGACTGTGTCACTGATGGGCAAGGGTGAGGGTGACCTTTTTCTCCAAGTCCTCTCTTTCTTCCCAGATCCCTAAGGTGAACACTCCAGATAAACCTCGATGTGGCCTGTTGCTTTGGTAAGCTGGTTGGACTACCTGGAGCTACAGGGCTCCTTCGCTTCTGAAGCCTAAAGCCCAGTGAAAGGCAGTCTGAGTGGTGTCTTTGATATTCTCTTCCAGGGTCACACCCTCACTTGGCCTTGAGCTTCTTGACCTTAGTTTTTACCTTTCCTCTCCATGGTGAGAAGGTGCAGAAAGGGAGCAGTAGCTTTTCCTCCCCAAGACCTAAAACAGAACAAACCCAGCTGGGACCTGCCTCACTGCCTTTCCCTAGGCTCCTTCTTTGTATTATTTTTCCCCAAAAAGAGGAAATTAGGAACCATTTACTGACTGCACTTGTTGTGTGGGCTATAAGAGGAAAGTGAGCAATGTGTAGCAGGCCTACAACCGGAAGAGACTAGGAGAGAGAGCCAAGTAGAAAACAGCTGTAAGAACCTTTGGACTATCCCTTGAGACTGCCATTATCAGTCAACCTGGCCTATTTTTGTCCTCAAGGAATACAAAAGGGTTCTCTAGAAAGTTAATGGAAAAAAATATGCAAAAAGTATCAAAAATGTTTACACTGGGACCAGCAGTTAGCGTAATGGCTATGTCGCTGGACTCCCATGTAGTCGACTGCAGTTCGCATCCCGGACTGGGTGGCTTAAAACTCACGCCAGGCATGTGTGCGTGCATTGCCAAGATCCCGAGAGGAGAATGGAGGAGAAGGGATTGCGGCGTGGCCATCTCCCCAGGGGGTGATTTCTCACTTTCTGTCTCTCTGTTTCTGTCTGACGAGCGCACATGCCCTATAGCAAAAACCTCTTCCCCCCCCAAAAAAAAAGTTTATGCCAAAATAAACTTACACTTTATTCCATTTTCCACCTTTTTTTTTTTTTTTTTTTAAGAAAAGAGATTTTTGCTATAGGGTGCGTGCACTTGTCAGAGAGAGAGAGACAGAAAGCAAGAAATTACCCCTTAAGGGAGGTGGTCATGCTGCAGTTCGTTCTCCTCCAGTCTCCTCTCTAGATTTTGGGCATGCATGCACATGCTCCCAGCATGAATTTTAAGTCACTGGGTCCAGAATTCGAACCACGGTCGACTACATCAGAGTACAGTGCTGTAACCATTACACCATCTGCTGATCCCTCCACCAACTTTTTAAAGTCTCCTTTTGTGACTTTAGCACTCCCCCTTGGAGAAGAAGGTAGCCTCGAGCTTCCATTAGAGATCATGGTGTGGAAAACTATTAAGCATTAAAATATCACTTATGTTCGTATAATATTCTTCCATAAAGTAGTTGGCACATATCATACTCTGTACTATTACTTGTATGTATATATGTTTATCTCCCAGCATACTGTAACTCCTTAAGGGCACGGGACAAGTTTCATACATCTATTTTGGCTTAATGGAGATGGACTAATTACATGTACCCAGAGGAATCCTTTCATCTGACAGTCAGAGGTATCCCAAGTGAGCCTGTCAGTTATGCACATTCTATCCAGCACTTTTCTGTGTTGTGTTGCTGGCTAGCGTGATAATGTAAGACACAGTTCATCACAGGTGGTCTGGCGAGGTGGGTGCTATTTGTCCAAAGTCGCTTCTTTTGAGCCTGAATTTAATCTTCATGCCTCATCCATTTATCCCTTCCTCTTCGAAACCAGATGCCCCCTTTCCCTTGGCCAAAAAGAGTATGACACCAAAGTGGTATATCAGGGAATTAAGGGAAATGTGTGAACGGTAGCTTTATAGGGATTTCAGGTCCTTTGATTTAGAATATGATTCTGTACTACAATTTAACTATTGCATGGGTAAATAGATAAGAATAGGTAAAAAACTGATCTGCACTTGTTGTGTCATTTGTTCACTTAACAAACAAGGTGTGAGTTTTATCCAGTTGATGTTTTTGAAATTTCAGAATCTGTCGAGGTACGAATATGGTCAGTGAGGGAGGATAGTGTTCGTTTGATAGCCACTGAGGTATGTAGTACTCAGAAAGCTCTGGAGCGTAGTGAACCTGTATGCAGATTAAGACTGCCTCCTACTATCTGTGTGATTTGAGACAAAAGCTCAGCTATTTCTTTCCCAAATAATAAGTTATTGTTTTATTAATTGCATTTAATTACATTTTATTTATGCTATTTAATTAAAATACAAATGGCAGAGGGTGAGAAGGAGGCATTCAAGGGGAAAAAAAAGAAAGAAGTAAAACACTTATAAAACACAACATGGAAAATTACCTGTATGGTAATATCTTTGATTAAGCTAATATTCAGTGTATTCTGGATGGGAAAATTAATTTTGTATGCTGTAATGATATACAGTAAGTGAATGTAAAATAAATAAATTTTAAAAATATATAAATAAAAAATACAAGGCTTTTATATTTGGAGCATGCATAAAACAAATTTATAGATTTTTAATGATATGTTTTAATGATAAACATCTCATTTCTTTTTCTAACTGTATGTGAGTAATTTGAATCATTGAGTTATACAGTAACATATTTTCAACCACATATACACTTCAAAATGTGCTAGTAAAAGATGAATTTTCTCTTATTTTAGTTACCAAAACAAATTTGTAATTAGAACTAGAGAATATTTTTATAGCATAACAAAGAGCTATTGATGAATAGGCTGAATCATTCCTTTTTTGGAGCTCCAAGAACTTAAATGGTTCCATCAGTTTACATGAATCTCTTTCTTAAATCTTAGCAAAATTTACTTTCATAGTTTATTCTTCTAATTATTTACGTTTGGTTTTTATCATTGTATGACTCTCAAATGTTTTAGTTATAGCTCAAATCTATAATTCATTCACAACTGAGGATTGTGAAGATGTGTTTTTATACAGTCTTTCGTATGTATGCTATATTTACGATTTAAAAGCTTAGAATTACTTTTCTAAAAGCTTCTTTACATGTTATATGAATATGTTGCTTCCAATATTATTTTATTGCCACTTACAGTATTGTCCTCAAGAACAAGTATATTTTAGTGAAATTTCTCAGAAATTCAGATGTACTGAAAAATAATTAAACTTTTTATACTTGAAAAGCACTGATTTTTAACAGTAATAATGGTCTTGGATGCCAAAGAATACGAGTGGATAGGGCTACTTGGTTTAGGTCCTAAAAAGTCTCAACAACAGAATTTCAAAAGTTGTTTCAGCATAGAGAGACACTCAGAAGTCACCAGATTCAGCATAGAAAAATAAATAGTTTCCCAAATAATGGCAGTAATGGCACAAAAAATAAATGATTGATTTTTTTTGAAAAATGTGTGATTTAATAGTTTTGCATATATAAATCTATAAAACATTTGAAATAATTGAAATTTTCCATCTCACTCTAAAAATGACTCCACCAGGGCCAGCAGGTGGCAAATGGTTAAGGCGCTACTCCCTCATGGCCAACTATAGTTCGAGTCCCAGACCCAGAAGCTTGAAGCTGTGTATGTATGCCAAAAGTCCCTAGAGGAGAAGGGATTCCAGTATGGCCATCCCTTCCAGAGCGTGATTTCTCGCTTTCTGTCTCTGTCTCTACAGCGAGTGCATGTGCCCTCTAGCAAAAAAAATCTCGAAAATAAATAAAATAAATAAAAAAGACTCCATTAGTATTCCAATATTAGGCACCCTAAAGTGTTTTGGGCAGGCAGCTTTTGTTTTTGCAACAGAGCCTGTAGTCCCTGGGGTCCCGGGAGCTCTGAGAATCTGCATTATTCATGTGGTGTTTGACAGGCGTTCTTGGAACTCCGGGGCAGCAGAGAGACTGTGTGCTGGCACACCACCTCCATTTTCACTTACAAAATTGCCAACCTGCGCACTTGCCTTCTAAGTGATTACTTGGCTGTGGCTGAAGTGCCTGATATGAAGATAAATCTTCTACTAGGTAGTAATTCCTCAAGCTCTTTTACCCCAACAGTAATGAAGGCAGATGTGGTGCATTCAAATGACTAAAGAGGCAACTTCCAATTTTGCAGGATTAATAGTGTACAGAGTCCCTGACTTACGATGGTTCAACTCAAGATTTTTTGACCTGATGATGCCGCAGAAGCAGTATGCATTCAGCACCCATACAACCATTCTGTTTTTCGCTTTCAGTACAGCATTCAATAAATTACATGATATATTTAATGCTTTATTGTAAACTCAGCTTTGTGTTTGATTGTTTTGCCCATATGGGCTCATGTAACTGTTCTGAGCATGTTTAAGATGCGCTAAGCCAAGCTATAATGTTTGGTAGGGTAGGTGTATTAAATGCACTTCAACTTAGGTTATTATCAATTTACAATGGATTTATTGGGACATAACCTCATCATAAATGGAAGAGCATAATCATATTATTTTAAGAACTGTTGTCTTAATTATGTGACTATAACATGAACTAACGAAGATGACTGAGAACAAGCAATAAGCAACCATTCTGCTTTATTTTGGGGTAGAGGTGTTGTGTGTTATTTATGTAATGATTTAGAAGTTTGTTTCCTGTTAATGAGACCCAGAATTAATTCAGTAACCTTGGAGAAATACAGATAAATCACACAGTCAAAATAGAGTCTTTAAATCTTCTGAATGCTCTTGTTGACACCCCTTCTTACTCTGTCCCCCTTTTCTTCCTCCAGAACTCGTCCAGGAGGGAAGGACAAGTGAACCCATCTCCCTTTTCTGTCATGCTACAGCTCCCTTGTCCTTGAAATCACAACCACAGGCTCCTGCCCTTAAGGAAACCTAATGAGATTAACGCAGAACTACTAAATGGACGCCTTTCCCTTGCTCTTTCCGTTAATCAAAGTTAGTTCAATTTTCTAGTAAGTCATATAGTCATATAAAAAGGTATGCAGTTGGGTGTGCAAAAATGTAACACAGATTTTTTTTTTTTCCTAATGTAAATAACCTAGCACAGGAACTTCTTCTCCCTGCCACTGAGAGCAGAAAAAGAGCTTCTTTTCTTACAGTTTATACTCACCTTCTCTGGGGTCTTCCCTTCCCTTTTTTCCTTCCTTTCTCCTGGTGGCTGGTGGCTGATCCAAGTTCCCAGGGGGCTAGGATGTGGCCTCAGGGTTGCAGTACCTGGTCCAGTGTTTTCCTCTGTGCAGGGTCCTCAGGTTCACCGGGCCTGGTCAACAAGCCCAGAGGCCCTGCATCTTCCTTATCCTGAACCTAGGCCTCTCTAGCCATCTCTCACAGCTTCAGAAATATTCCAGAGGAGTTCTTGTAGTGAACAGCCTCTAGACCTCTGAGCAGATCCTTAGCCATCATCATGCCAAAAATTAAGCTCAGCTGAAAGTGTGGCCTTTCACTAAGCTTGAACCTTTAGCAGACACACCATGGGAAGCCAGCCCTTTGTCCTATGGGATACCCAGCAAAGTATCTGGGGTTTCTGATGAACTGCCCCTTCCTGACCGCTTGGCTCAGGAGGGCAGAACACTAGACCCTTTCCTGAGGATCCAAACAGTTTATAAAATCCCATCTCGCCCCTCTTTATTCTCATCACTCCCAGGAAGGCAGAATCTCAGGCCACCCCAGTTGTTCTGCATTTAACAAGATTCCCCATGAATTCATGTGCATATCACCATTTGCACTTCTGTCTTCTTTGGGAAAGTGGCTAGCTCTTACATTAGCCTTCTACCCCTCCATGCTTCTGTTGATGCCTTCCTCCTTTACACTCTGCTTTCTGGAAGTTTTTTTAGTATATCTGCTGCCGAAGCGAGCACTACTTTCTGGAATTTCAAATTCTCTCAGTTATTTGGTATTGGAAAACTTTGGCTTTCAAGACTAATTGCTTTTCCAAAAAGTCACAGGTGAAAATGTAAAGATCAAATGAGAAACATAAACTAAAAAGACATAATCAGGAAAAGGAAAATCATCAGGTACGAAACTGAAGTTGTCTTCTCCTATATTGTCTCCTTTCCGTTTTTACTTATCTATTGCCTTTTGTGCCTCTTGTAGTTGTTTTATTGATTCTGTGCTTTTTTTGTGGGGGGGAAAGGTGGAGAAAACAGTAGCACCCGCCTCCAATCTTGTTTGACAGCAAAGAGATTATAACTTAAAAGAGATTCAGATGCTCCATCTCTGAGCCTTTTATGTGATACCTTGTGTGCCTTTCCTCAGGGCATATTATTCTCTGAAAAATGGCTCAGTGAAGGTTTCAATTTGTGAGTTGTTTCTTTTCATCTGGAGGCTGCTCATCAGACAACACATCACAACACTTAGCCACGGCAGAAGAAAAGGACAAAGGGACAGCCGATATCACTGCATCAGTCCTGAACTGCGTTTCATTAAATTCTGCACTTCGGAGAATTTCAGGCCTTGTTGCTGTTCATCAATAACTCGAAGCCTGTGGTGTACAATTTAAGAGCCGACGAGGATCAAAGAGAAGCACCTCTTATCTACATTGCCTTCGCTTGTAATGGCTCACATCGTTTATTCGCAAGAAGAAACAAGCAATCAGAAAAATTCCTCGCTTTCCAGTCAGAGCCTGTTCATAGTCTAACAAGAAATGAAGATAAAGAGTTATCAGATGTGCTAGATTAGTCCTGAGAGTTCGTGTTTTATTTTTATCTTATGGTGAATCACCCTCTAATGAGCACAGGGGGTAGCACTTAAAAAAAAAAAATACAACTCTCTGGAAAGTAAGTATTTAATTCTGTTACAGAATGCCAACTAGATGGTAATTCCGTAGGTAGGTAGTGTTGTAGAGCAGATCTGAAGCGCCTTGGTTGTTAAAGGATTTGGTATTAAATAACCAATATGCACAGGAATCCACTTGCAATCTTGTTCAAATGTATTAGGTCTAGGGTGGTCCTAAGATTCTGCATTTCCGAGTGCTCCCAGGTTGCATAACAGCTCCTGAATCCTCATTCTTACTGATGCTGCAAAGTTTTAATGAGCTTCAGAGGTCTTGCATAGGTTTGTTGACGCTTACACAAGTGGAGCCAGTAGGGACTTGCAATACCAGTGGCTTTTATGAGCTCCTCAGCTTGCCAGTCATTAAAGAAATTGCACAATTGGAAATGAAGAGTTTAAGGAAGGATAATCTGTCATTGCTCTGCCGTGGCCAGAGCAACACTGCTGGAACCATTCATTTGGAATTGGTTCTGATGTTCTGACCCACCCATTGGAAGAGTTTCCTGAAGAATGCCTGTATTCTAGGCCTTTCCCATCTGCAAGATACAGAACTCACTTCCAGTACTATGTGAAACATTGTATTTACATGAGCAAACAATTTCTACAGTCCTCCAATCAGGGGGATCACAGCTCTTCTGTGAGGATTGGAATAGCCCAAGATATCAACCGGAAAGAATTAGATATAATTCTGCCAATTCACCAAAAGTCCTTTCATTGTTAGTGATGAATGCTCCTAAAAGTTTTGGATACTTGATCATGAGGAATTTCAGGGGAAAATCTTAATATCCTTTTTCTGAGATTTTGATTACTTGACATCAAAATCCTGACATCAGTGTTTTGGCTTTCCCACGTAAGATCAAATAAATTTCTCATTTTATTAAGTATTGATTCTATAGAGAAGGATCTGCCATAGTAGAAGAAAATTGTTTTTGTCAAAGAAATCATACAAAGAGTCTATTAAAGAAGGTAGGAGTTTGTTGCACATTATCTTTAAATATTTCTTTTAAGTTATAGAAAATTTTAAACAGATAGAAAAGACTAGTTTGCCAGTCTCTGTATGCCCACCTTTGAGTTGTACCAAACACCAATGCACCATGCTATGGACTGAATGTTTGTGTCCCTCCTAATTTCTCGTCCGAAAGCTTTAATCCCTAAAGTGATAGTACTTGGAGATGGGGCTTTCAGGAAGTATAGGCACTACTCACTTCATGACTGAGTTCAGTTCCTACAAGTAGTTCAGTAAGAGAATTGGTCAATAACCACGGAATTTAAAGGGAGATGTCTCGTGGTGTGTTGTGGCTGACAGGGCTTGTGTTTGGCAGTAGATACCACATAACGCCACACCAGCGTAGTGTAATCCTGTCCATAAAAAAGCAACCGACAAGACACACCACGACACAATGACCTGAATCCAGAGTAATCATGTATTTCTATTCTAAATACTACTGAGTTTACAATAAAGTACAAATTGATAAATGAAATATGTAGTCTTGCGTGATTGCAAGTGCTTCGTGTAATGAATATTGACCAACTGCAGGAGCAAGACAAAGACTGAGAAAGAGGATCCTCGGAGTTGGAGAATTGGCCCTAAGTTTGAACAATCATCTAGTGAGCAGGCTGCTAAGTGAGGAGTGGCTGCAATGAAGTCATGAGAGTGGCGCCCCGTGAATGGATTAGTGATCCTCTAAGAAAAGACATGACAGAAATGGTTCTTCTCTGCCACAAGAGGTCACAGCAAGAAGGTGCCTGTCTGGAAACCAGAAAAAGGGTCCTCATCAGCCATGAATTGACCAGGATCTTGGTCTTGAATTTTTTTTCAGCCTCCAGAACTGTGAGAAATACATTTCTATTGCAGACTCAGTCTGTGGCATTTTCCTTCTAACAGCCTGAACTGATTCAGACATAATGGTTTATTTTATTTCATAAATATTTTCACTCCCTTCTCCCCATCCTTGATTGATTTTTTTGGGGGGGAGAGGAGAAGTTTTTGCTATACGGTGTGCGCACTCACCAGAAATAGAGAGCGACAGAGAGACAGAAAGTGAGAAATCACCCCCAGGGGGGATGGTCATGCCACAATCCCTTCTCCATTCTCCTCTTGGGATCTTGGGCATGCACACACACGTGCCCAGTGTGAGTTTAGGCCACCGGGTCCGGGACTTGAACCACAGTTGACTACACGGGAGTCCAGAGACATAGCCATTACACCATGTGCTGGTCCCCTTGAGTAATTTTTAACTGAATTCCAGATGCCATGTGATTTCACCTATAAATATAACAATATTGGTGTACACAAACAGGTACGGAAGAATTAAAAATATAACTGCCCCATCATTACTGCAACTTAAAAAAAAATAAACAGTAATTCTCTAATTAATCCGTGACCCATATAGTATTTGCATTTCCCTCAGGGCCTCATGTTGTACTTCAGCTGTTTTGCTCAACTCGGTGTCTGGAGACTTTTCCTCAGATGGCATTTGTTGATAGGTCTCAATTTTTTTTTATAAGTTTTTTTCTCATCTCCCGTTCCACCTTGGCAATTATTTGTTAAGAATCTGGACCATTTGTATTGCTAGATCGCCCACATTCTGGATTTTTTTTTTTATACATTTTTTTCTTTATTTACGTTCATTCACTGTACATCATTACAGCATACAAAATGAGATTTTTCCATTGAGAATACACTGTATATTGGCTCAATCAAGCACATCAACATATGTGTTATTGTCAACAAATCATTTTCCATTTCTTGTTTTCTGTGTATTTTGCCTTTTTTCCCATCCTTGATTCCCTATCTCACCCTCTGCCATCTCCCACCCTCCTCCCACACTGTGTCTGGTATCTATTGTTGTTTTCTATGCCTCCCCCATTTTATTCACTAAATATCTTAATAAATCTAAATATTTTCAATAGCAAGCACAGCTGATATGTACATATCCATGAACACAAGACTGACTTTAGGCATAAACCTCAGTGAATAGAATGAACATACTGTAAAGTAGCATCTAACTAGGGCTATATAGCTTAACTGCAGTCATCAAATAGGTATTTCTAATGCCTTTTTTTTTTCTTCTGAAAATTTTTTTTTATTAATTTACATTCATTCCCTGAGCATCATCACAACATTCTAAATGTGGTTTCCCATCTAGAATATACTATATAGTGGCTTAATAATGCATGTTATCATCCATAATATTCCATTTCTACTTTCATATATATGTTTTTTACCCCATGTCTAGCCCTCTGCCCTATTCCACTCTCTTATTACACTATCTCTGCTGTCTACAGTTGTCTTCAATTCCTTTTCCCCCAACATTTCGTTGATCACACAATATCATAAGTAATCTAACTACTTTCAATAGCAAGATCAGCCAATGGTTTCAAGAAAAGCAGTTTTGAACTGGTAAGGATATTTCTTTGAAACTTAAAGCCTAGAAACAGGTTAGTATTCTGTTCAAATAGTCGGAACATGAATCTATTGATAGCTGAAGACAGGACAAAAGTCCTTAAAACCAGACAACAAAGCTTAGAAGAAAAGCAGCAATATTTTAGTCAAGTCGTAGAATACTGTTTCATCAGTTCAGTCTCATGTACTTAATCTTTCTTCTGTATCTGTTGAGGTTCGATGTTCCAAATTGAAATCTGGGATGTAATACTCAACTCCAGCTTTTGGCCCTACAATTAAGTTGCCCATTTTCTTAGTCCACATTCTGGATTTTAAGGACTGCATCTCTGTGGAGTTGTAGAAACATTACCATGCTTTCAGTGTTTCTGGTAAACTGATGCTTAGGCACAGGAGCTCTTTCCCATTGCAGCTCATTATTTTGGTGGGAACTACATCGCACGTGGTACGGAATACTCCCTGTCACATCACTTTAGGGATACATAATGTCTGCGTTTTTAATTTTTTTTTGCAGTGTTGTTACATATAGTTTTATCTTTCATGTGAGAGTTCAGAAATCTAAATCAAAACTTGATTCTACCCTCATTCAGTAAATGAAATACAGTATCTAGGACTAAGCATGTAGAACACAACATGTAACTTTGTTATATATGTATGTGCTATAAAGGGAAAATATATAAGATTATGGCTCAGTCCTCTAGGACAGCTGTAATAGAATAGACTGGGTGGCTTGTTCATAGCAGAATTTTATTCCTCACAGTCCTGTAAACTGTGAAATCCAAGCTCCAAGTGCCAGGGAGCGGGTGTCTGGTGAAGACCTGTTTCTGGCTCAGAGATGGCATCTTCTGATTGTGCCCTCACAGGTGAAAGGGAAAAGGCAACTCCATATGGCATCTCTCAGATACGGGCACTAATCTCTCCATGTGAGCTCAACCCTCACGACCCGAAAACTTCCCCCAAGTTCTCCCTCTTAATACTATTACACTGGGGATTTGTTCCAAAATACAAAGTTGGGGGGGGGGGTGGCACACACATTCAGACCATAGCAGATTAAATTGGGTGACATATAATAGAAAAAAAAAAACTATATAAGATAGACCTATATAAGATAGAATCTATTTTTAATAAAGTAAGTGCATAGATAGGCAGTTCTAGACTGGCATGATATCCCATAATCATCCAGGAACCAATTTTTGGTTGTGTGCATAGCTTCCATGCTTAGGATTATCTCATGGTTCAAAATAGTTGCTGAATCTCCACCCTTTACATCTGCTTCCCAGGCTGGTAACAGGGATGGGGGTAAGGGATAGAAAAAAATCCCTGCTTAGTCTACGTGAAGAAGCCTTCCTAGAACCCTAACCAAGGACTTCTGTGTATTTATAAATGAATGCTCATATCTTCAAAGGAAGCAAGAAAAGTTGGAAGGGCAGGATTCACACTGTGGGAAGCTGTCAATTGATAAGGCATTCAAAAGATTTGGGGCAGCCACAAGTAATGTATGGAAATGTATCTTGCTGCAACCTATTATATAAACATAATTACTAAATTCTGGAGGAAAAAATTGCACCAGATACGAAACATGGAGGCATGCCTGAAAGTGCAGAGAAATCCTTAGCTAACAGATTGCCAGCATTTAGTAAGCTTTTGTTGCTGAAGGACAAATTTAAATGATTGTATTCAAGAAAGCCAGGCTGAAATGGAAGCCAAAGTCAGGTTTGCCCAAGAGAGAAGGAAGGATTCTTGTGTTTGGAGAAGGATGGTTGAGGGATAGTGTGCAGAAATTGGCGTAGGGTGAGTGGAGAGAGGATGGGAGCTAAAACCTGATGCAGGACGTAGGTGTTACACAGCGTCTCCACTGGCGTGATGAACTGCAGAACGAGCAGCTTCTCTAGGAACTGTATCCGACAGACCCCCACTTCTCTGAACATGTAAGCTGCATGAAATGAGGTGCCTTTTAGTTGTTTAGTTTTAGTTAGTTAGTTAGTTAGTTAGTTAGTTAGTTAGCTTATTTAGTTTGGTACAGGGCGAATGTACTTGTCAGAGAGACAGAGAGAAAGAGAGAGAGAGAGAAAGGGCAATGAGAAGGCCCCCCCCCCCCCCGAGGGGATGGCCACACCATCTCTTCTCTGTTCTCCTCTCGGGATTTCAGGCACACATGCACATGTGCCTGGCGTGGTTTTCAAGCCTCTTGGTCTAGGACTCAAACCACTTTGTCAGTCACATGGGATCCAGTCACCTTAACCACTATGCCAGAGGCTGGCCCCAAAAAGGATGTGCATTTTGTTCCACAGAAGTTGGAATAAAACTTCCAAAACAAAAGTTCTGTTTTCAAAGTAAATAATCTACTGAGCAATTTGGTTTTTTGTTTAGTTTTGTTAGGAAATTTGGACCGGGAGGGAATAAAAGCTGAAATGCATTGGGGGCTGACTCCGTGCCCAGCACTGCTCTGTGTAGTTTATAGTTAAACCTTATTATTGCCCATGAACTTGGTACGATGACTAGCCCACTTAGAGATGGATAAAGTGAGGTAGAGAGAAGTTAAGTAGCTAGCCAAAGTCACACTGCGAATAGGAGGCAGAACTGGGATTTGAACCCCAGCACTATGCTGTATGCCATAGATCAACTGAAACACATATCTTCTCGTGAGTATTTTCTGTGAATTGTGAAGGGGAGCAAAGCAGGGAGATTGGAGTGTTTATTTCCTTCTATGCAGTGAAGCAGGGAGGAGAAGCTGTGTGGGTCTCACAGTCTAGTGCAGACATGGTTCTGGACCCTGACTGTCCACCCTCAACGTGGGAGGAGGGCACTCAGCTCAGTCCAGTCAAGCGAACAGGTGATCTTAGTCCTACAACTGTGTCATTCTCCTGGGCTCTGCCTCTTCTTTACTGCTTTTCCATTTCCTCCACCCCTGAGAAGGGTCTTGACAGTCACGTGCCCCCTGCAAGGAGACCCTATCACTCCCGCCTAATTCAACACATGCACTATTGCCCACTTGACGCATTGACCATGAAGGGATCCTGGAAGGACTTCAGCATTTGCTGCAAAATGATTAGAAGGCAAATTAATTGCTTTATGAATTGAATACTAACCTGGAACTACTCCCAAATTGAACTTTGGTTTCCTATTCATAATCTTCATTTAATGCCCTTCAGTGAGTTTTAAGATACCATTTTCATGTAAAAGGCATTAGAAAGACTTGTTTCCCTTAAGAATGTGCTTGGGAAGGGACCATTTTCAGCCTGTCTTACATAAGTTATCAAAATTAATAGGTTTTTCCCCAACCTTTCTTTGCTACTTTCAGCTATTAAATAGCCATCTGATTTAATATAGCACCTAATGACTCTCTCATTCCTCACTGATTCTTAATGCTGAGTTTGTCTGCAGTCAATGTGCTTTTCTGAATATCGGCCTGCCTGGTGCTTTTGATATAAATTTTATAGGGCCTTCGTCTTCAGAATTTTCTTTGTCAAACAGAATACTCTTTTTTTTTTATTAGTCTTGCTTGCTTTCATATGAGGGTTAAAGTATCAGAGGAAATGCATGTGATTGAGTTCCTATTGCCCAATGGAATTTTATGAATTTGGTTCAGACAGATGGCTCCTTCCACCCCTGATAGGATGCCACGAATAAACCAAGAACCTCTTCACGGGATGCAGTTTAGCTTTAACTCCTACCATTATTTTAGATGCCATGCCATGCACCTTTCCTCTTTAATTTTTAATTTTAAAACTATATAGTCCTATTTTTTTATTCATACTCCTTTGTTAGGAAAAGGAAAGATTTCTTTGTAGGTTACTTTGCATCCTTTCTGGAATAAACCAGGAGATGTGTAAATACTGAGTTATCAGAAGTCACGATGTATTTTTCTGTTTTTCTATCCAAAAAAATGCGTCATGACTTTTCTGACAACCCAGTTAGATCTTTAATGAGCATTTAGAAAGGAAACCAATATATTCATTCAACTTTTGGTTTCTTTTGATTCACATCATTAATTTTACATGGATGTTGCTGTAGGCCCATGACCTCTCTACTACAGGACTCTGATTTCTTCCCCTAAACATCCTAAACATGAAATTGAGGCCTCCACAGCCCATATGTGTTGATCAGCCATAAGGCATACACTTTCCTGCGGAGAGCACGTGCCTTTTTCCTCTGGACACCTCCACAGGCGTTGCTGCCTCCTAACAATGCTGTCCAGGGCCCCTTTGCCTCTTCACTGCAACTGAGCATCTTCCAACATGGCTGCTACCACCAAAGGTCTTTCCAGATCCCCACTGTAACAGTTCCTGCTCCCCCTGACGCTCCTGCCTACCCATGGGAAATGTCAGTCAACCCAGAGGCAGGAGAACCCTCCTCCCTCTCCACAGCGTGCTCTTTTAAAGTGTGTGTGTGCGTGTGTGTGTGTGTGTGTGTGTGTGTGTGTGGACATTTCTGGTGGTGGACCTGCAAACTGATGACAATGTATACCTGCTTCTGTTGTCAGAATGAGTTCACAGTCCAGCCGGGAAGAAGGCATATATAAGGTTTTGTTTATACACAAAGAAGGATCAGGCCAGTATTGTTCCACAAGTCAATAGTGGTCGTGGCAAATTGCAATACTTGTAAGTTTTCAAAATAGGTTGTCTTTTTTTTTTTTTTTAATTTTGGATAGGTTTTTGCTATAGGACACGTGCGGTTGCCAGAAAGACAGAGACAGAGAGACAGAAAGTGAGATATCACCACCCAGGGGGGATGGCCACGTCGCAATCCTTTCTCCTCCATTCTCCTCTCGGGATCTTGAGCACACACGCACACTCACCCAGCGTGAGTTTAAGCCACTGGGTCCAGGACTCAAACCACAGTTGACTACTCGAGGACTCAACCCACAGTTGACTACTTGGGAGTCCAGTGACATAGCCATTATGCTAACTGCTGGTCCCCAAAATAGATTGTCTTCTAAAGATGATATTCAGTGTCCATGTTTTTCATAGTGTTTTTCTTCTAAATATTTTATCTTCTTTGGGGCCAGTCAGTGGTGTGATGGTTAAGGGCACTGGACTCCCACATGGCCTACCACAGTTTGAGTCCCAGACCTGGAGGCTTGCTTTCTTGCTTTCTCTCTCTCTCTGTCCCTCTCTAGTCAAATTAAAATAAATAAATAAAATAATTCTTTAAAAAATATTTTATCTTTGTTTGTTTATTTATTTATTTATATTTGGAGAGGTTTTTTGTTTTAGGACACAGGTGCTCACCAGAAAGACAGAGAGAGACAGAGAGACAGAAAGCGAGAAATCACCCCAACCCTGCCCCCACCCCGGGGGAGGGCCACAATGCAATCCCTTCTCCTTTCTCCTCTCGGGATCTTGGGCATGCATGCACATGTGCCCATTGTGAGTTTAAGCCTCCAGGTCCAGGACTCGAACCACAGTTGGCCTCATGGGCGTCCAGTGACACATAGCCATTATGCCAACTGCTGGTCCCATATGGTTATTATTTTTAAGATATATTTCAGGTTTTTTTTTTATTTTTAAATTTTTTAAGAGGTTTTTGCTGTAGGGCTTGTACGCTCGCCAGACAGACAGAGACAGAGAGACAGAAAACGAGAAATCACCCCCCAGGGGGGATGGCCACGCCGCAATCCCTTCTCCTCCATTCTCCTCTCGGGATCTTGGGCACGCACGTACACATGCCTGGCGTGAGTTTAAGCCACTGGGTCTGGTACGTGAACCGCGGTCGACTACGTGGGAGTCCAGCGACATAGCCATTATGCTAACTGCTGGTCCCAGTTTTATGGCTTTGATGTCAGACTGGCTAGGGTGTGTTCCTATGTGCTTATGGGCTACTGTTTTCTTTTAGAATGGCTTAAATCTGAGGATTAGAGTCAGGCAGGTATAGGTGTAAAGACCTGTATTTATTAGAATAAAGTTGCTAAAGGAAAAACTTTTCAACAAATTAAATTTAACAGTTTATTTGAGCAGAAAATGACTCATGAATCTGGCAGGACTCAGAGCCAAAAAAGCTTCGGTGAGCTCCGCTGTGCACCACGGGTGGGGAGCATTTCTAGACAGCATGGAAGTCAAGCACGGAGACCCCAGTTGGTTACAGCTGGGCATTTGCCTTATTTGGACACCGCCTGGTCACTTGGCAGCCTGTGATTGGCCAAAACTCAGTAGCTTGTAATTGGCTCAGATCTGGCTCTCTGTGACAAAAATTAGACTCCTAAATTAGGTTTCGTTCCTTTACATACTAAGTTAGGTTGCAGTTCTTGCGGTAGAAACTCCAAGTCCAGGGACCAGCAGTTAGCGTAATGGCTATGTTGCTGGACTCCCACGTAGTCAATTACAGTTCAAGTCCCAGATCCGGTGGCTTAAAACTCATGCCAGGCGCGTGTGCATGCGTGCCCAAGATCCCAAGAGGAAAATGGAGGAGAAGGGATTGCGGCGTGGCCATCCCCCCTGGGGGGTGATTTCTCGCTTTCTGTCTCTCTGTCTGTCTGGCGAGCGCACACGCCCTATAGAAAAAAATCTCTCTCAAAAAAAAAAAGAAAAAAGAAAGAAACTCCAAGTCCAGAGACAGCCACAGGCCAACACTTCCTGCGTATTTAATTTAACATGAACTTTACCAATTAGTAAGCTCTTCAAACCTTCCTCACCCCTAAACTAACAGCGTTCCCCTTAGAGCAGGTGTGAGGAGAACCCAGGGTCAGGCCTGTCTGCTGGTGACTCAGTCCTGCCACTGCCAAGTGCCATGCAAACTGGGCAGGGTCTCACACCCTCCCTGAGAAGAGCCCCAGAAGTCTTGTCCCTCACCCCAGCCTCTTCCCTCATCATTCTGGGGTCCCTTGGAAAATTTATCTCACACATTTAGCAAGTGGAACATCAAACCATAAATACATGGTAGATTTTGTTTAGTTCTTAGCAGTTTTACTCCTTTCTTGACTTTCTTTTAAAATTTACTTCTTCCATGAATGAGTAAGCAAGAGAGAGGGAGAGGGAGAGGGAAAGGGAAAACACCCCTAACAGGGACTGGACACTGCCGTCCACCCCCAGCCTCAGCCAGCCCCAGATCATGGACACATTTACATGTACTTCTGGGAAGTCTCCAGACCAAACCTGGAACCTTCCTGTTGGGGGTCAGCCTGCGGAGGTTTGTGTTTTACTGCTGCACCGCCGTCCACCCGTAGATGTTGATCTTGGAGGGACGCATCAGCCTTGTGAGCCTCTAGGTCCTGAAGGCTGTCACATTTTGAGACGGACCTTACTGATCTCCTTGATTCCAGTCTTTCTGCTCCAATCCAACCCACACCCTGGGCAGAGGGGTTCTCTGGGTACCCCTCACCCTACCTCTTTTAATGACTCCTGGGCTGGAGTTCCCATACCTTCTTTCCACCCTAGTGAGTTTTTTCTGTTTGCTTTTGTTTTCAAATAACTCATTGTGATTTCCTGCCTGCTCCTTTGAAAATGTGACAGATTCTTTTCCAAAGGTGGTGATTGAAAACTTGTCTTGGTTATTTTTGTTACATCTCCATTTGTACCTTGGGTGGGTTCCTATCAAGTGTGTTAGAGGACAAACGGGCTGAAAGAGCCCACCCTGGCAGGCGCCACATCCCACTTTGTAAGCTTCCCTGTTAGGCATTTCTGGCACCTCAGATAGATAGACTGGAGAGTTAATTAAATGCAGTTACTTGCAGGAGTCTCGGAGGCAGTTTCTTGATAGTACGCAGGAGGAGCCCATTCATGTTTTCTAACAAGGAAGGTTTGCGTAACATCAGTTAGTGGCCAGTTGCTGGTGATAGCCAGTCAGGCAGAAGGAGGAGACCCTGGACTGCACGTCATTCTTTGCCCTGAAGAGAAAACAAATGTCCATGAAGACCGAGCTACTGCCTCGAGGGAGCCCGTAGCCCATCTGGGAAGATTTAACACATGTAGATCGGGGAGCTGAGAATAACCGAATGCCTAACTGTACTAGTGACTGTACGTCCCACAAGTGAACAGGAAAATCCCTGCGAGCTGGGGAAATGTGAGTGAGTGAGGTCAGCATAAATCAGAATGTGCTGTTCCTGAGTGGTGTTATGTGGTGTATAGTACGGGCAGGTTTGGGGCTTGTCAGAAAAAGGCGTTCAACTGATACGGTGCATGTAGGCTGGAACCCCACCTGCACAAGGTTCTTCTCACCAGAGAATCTGACCAGGAACAAGGACTGCGTTACAATTAAGCATTGTCCTCTCTTGGGTCCTCGTTTGGAACATGTACTGCCCTATCAGGACAGACCCACTGAGTCTTCAGCATTCTAAGGGTCGGCTGCAGAAGGCATCCTCTGAGCAGGAGGGACCCAGAGGAGCTGTGTGTGGTAGAAGCACAGGAAGGGGACCAAGGCCGTTTGGCTTGCAGTCTTAGTCATGGAGTGCCACCCTACATGGTCTGTTGCCGTCTTCTGCAAGCCCATCTTGCATCTCACTGTCTCCCCACCCCGACCTTGTTCTGCTACCTCTGCCCAAGACATGCCCCAGAGCATGGACCAGTACCCTTCCCTCTTGTCCCACACCTAGCCTATACCACGGGCACCTGCCACAGGAAACACACCTCGAATCAGCAAAGATACAGAAGGATAGTTGGAAGGAGAGACTCAGAAGCATCATGTTGGAGAGAAAAAGATGCATACAATTCTTTTCGTTGTTGTTGGAGAGGTTTTTTGTTTTTTTTGTTTTTTTTTTTTTAATTTTTGCTATAGGGCATGTGTGCTCACCAGAAAGACACTATATGTATATAGTATTGACTATATGTGTATGTACTATATATATATGGCATGTAACTATATATACATACACATATATACTATACACACACACACTATACACACGCACACACACACAGCCCTAAAGGCCTAAAATATTTCCTTTTCATCCCTCTACAACTCCTGCTGTAGACCCTTCTCTGACAACCTGCTCCTTTTTCCACCCCGTACACCCACTTCAGTTGATGTTTCTTCTCATTGCTCTCTGTTTCCCATGTCCCTGTCCCTGCCAAAGGTGTTTTCACCCAGAATCCCCCATGCGCCGTCAGCACCTTCTCTACCACTGAATTCTCTGGCAGGAAGTAGGAAGTGAACGAATATTGGTTCCAAGGATGAGAGGAGCGTGGGGAGAGAACACTGCAGAGCAGTTGTGCCTGCTTCGCAGTCGTGCCCAAATCCTGACTTCGTGAGAAGAGGCTGGCACTTCGGTCTGGCTGTCCTCGCACTGTTTGTAGCTGAGCAGCATCTTGGCCCACTTGTGTCTCAGAATACATGAGTGTGGGGGCTCTGAATTCCCCTTGCGCTGTCATACACGGGCCGACTTCCAGGAATCCATTTCTCAGTAACTCGCAGCTCCCTACAGAGAGGGAGGTTGGCCTGAGAGTACCAGGCCGAGATCCAATCGAAGGCCACTCCCACAAGGACAACTATGGTTTTTTCAACCAGGCTGTGTGAATTCAGGATTTGTACCCTCTTGGTTGGGGCTAAACTGAAAGAGGGTGTGATGAGTGTTTTTGAGAGTCTAAATAAGAGAGACCAGTGTGAATGTATTGGTTTGATTCTAATATTTTGCTGCATTTTCAAACAATTTCTTGCCTCTGCTTATTTTTTCGAATTCATGCTTATGTTGAGGTCCTCATGCAGAAACGGATGCCTTGGTTTTACCCGAGAGCTGCCACTGAAGTCTGATGGAATTAGCTGTACACCTCAGGCTGACATGATAGGCCTTTATCTTTTGGCTCCTTATATTAAGCATGATTTTTTAAATGCATCTTTATGAACTTAAGCTCTGTGTGTCTGAGAGAGGAGGAAAGAGATGGGTTTGTGGCCTTCTGGTCCCCCAATGTTGTTCCTTGAAGAAGGGCCAGAAAATCCGACAGATGGAAACAGGATAGCGAATGTCTGCAAGAAGCAAATATTGAAGGTACTTTCACAATCTGAGTGGAGCAGTTTCCAATTCCTGGGCAAAAACAGGCACAAACCTTTTTAACAAACAAGAAAAAAATCATTAAAAACCATGAAAAATGTACATGAAGGATTTGCAACTCAGAATACTTTTTAAACTTTCTACACAAAAAAAAAAAAAGGAGGAGGAGGAGGAAAAGAAATCATTCCAATTTGTAGTAGTTTCCCTCTAAAGAGTTCCAATATGTAGGTTGTTTTCAAACATTCTGGCCAGTAAAGGGGAAGGGAGACTAATTTCCAAGTCACGACTCTAAAAAACTGATGTCAAAGCTTACCAAGTATTACTTCTCTGAAGCTTCAAAGGGATTGTTTATAAATTCCTGAAAAAATAAAACTGCATTTCCACCCTTGGATGTAAGTGACCCTCCGGATGAGATCACTTTCCGTGACAAATTGAAGAACATAGTTTGGCCTTGAGAACAACTCACAAAACTAGGTCAAAAGTTGTTTATTGACCACAGAATTCCAGGTGCAAGGTGTGTCGAGTTTATATTTAGGACACTTAAACTGAAATCGGGAGGAACGTAGGTCTAAGGGATTCTTTAGATGTACTTCTGAGCAAATCAGTGTTTTTTTGTTGTGTTTTGTCTTGTTTTTTTGGTAAACCCTATACATCTCCAGAAGGAAGTCTTTACCATGTAACTGAGCAGATTCCAAAACTACAGTGTTAAGTTGACCGGCTGGGAGTGCAGATGTGTGTTTGTAACAAACATCCAACTACCTTTGACGTCCTACTGTAAGTATTTTATAAACTCTCCCAGAAATACTCAGTGATGGACTTTTCCAGTACTTGAAGAAAGAAAGCAGACGTGCTTTATGAGAACTTGCCTAGTAACATAATTTGATCACCGACCTAGAATTTTTGAGCTGACGGTGCTGCCACACGGCGATGCCAGTGCACATGCACAGGACAAAAGGAATGATGTGAGGCCTCGGTCTTTTCCTGTGACTGCTTTTGATTTTCTCAGAGAATAATAGTATCTGTGGTCATTTTTTTAAATCAATAAAATCATTCAAAAATTTGAGGGACCAGCAGATGGTATAATGGCTACATTGCTGGACACCTATGTAGTCGACTATGGTTCGAGCCCCAGACAAGGTGGCTTAAACTCATGCCAGGCACGTGTGCGTGCGTGCCCAAAATCCCGAGAGGAGAATGGAGAAGAAGGGATTGTGGCGTGGCCATCCCTCCTGGGGGGTGATTTCTCGCTTTCTGTCTCTGTCTCTCTCTTTCTGGCTAGTGCACACGCCCTATAGCAAAAACCCCTCAAAAAAGAAAAAAAAGTGAAAAAAAAAATTGGAAGAGGAAAGTCTGCATGAGAAATGCTTTGAGGAGGCTGGCCCCTGTGGCCTAGTGCTTCAGAGAGCCAGATCCCACATGACCAGCTGTAGTTTGAATCCTGGCACCAGTGGCTTAAAAAACATGCTGGGTGTGTATGCATGCCCAAATCTTGATAGGATCAAAAATGGGAGGAGAAGGGATTGTGGTGCGATTGTGCACTCCTGGGAGTGCTTACTGCCTCCCTGTCTCTCTGTTTCTCTTTGGCGACTGCACATACCCTCTGGCAGTTGAAAAGAAAAGAAGTGATTTTGGCTAAATGCAACAGAAAACCTGATTACAGAGGCCTGAATGGATGGCTATTTTCATAGGTGAATATTAATATTTATTTTCTGTAATAAGGAGTCCAGGTCTCTGGTATAGTGGCACAGTGATAACATTGGAGAACTATCTTTTTTTCTTATTTTGCTGCTCTTTTTAGCTTATAGTTTATACATGATCCTCATGCTTGTTGCCTTGTAGTGACGCTGTAAGTGCTAACCCTCTGGGCATTGTGTCTGTGTTCCAAGAAGGAGAAAAATGCCAAGACAATGGACCAAAAAAGGATGCCAAATGAAGCCAAATCAGCAATGTTTATTTATATCAAAGCAGTGCTAGATGGGGCCAAGGAATTATGTTGCATTATTAATATTAATAGATTTTTTAATTGTCCAAGTTGGTTCAAAATTAAAAACTCAGAATTTACAGAGCAATGGGTAGATTCTGTGTCCTCAAACAATCTTTCTAATGTGTCATATCCTTCAGCCAGCCTGTTGATAGACTCAAGTGGCCTACTACTCAAAGATGTAGTCCCTCGTAAGGGCCTGGAGTGGAGATATTTGTGTCCCTAATGGAGGATGAGCCTCTGTAGTTCAGTGATGTCGGTGAGACATTGGCCTACCCAAGGCCCAGGCCCAGGTGGGTGGTCTTCCTGGTATAAAGATTTTTATACTCCACCTCCCCAAGGCAACTACAATCTGAAATCAGCAGTAGACTCTTAAAACCTGCAGCTGTTCCCCTCGATTTAAACTTTAGTTTCTTTCATTTTACCACATAGATCTGTCTTGAAGTAAATTTTCCTAGTAAGGATTTTCTTACTGCTTAGTCAGTTTCAACTCCTTGATAATTATGGAGGAAATCAGAAGTTTGATATCCATTTAATGGGGGGCTTTCTAACTCTAACGAAAATAGTTCTGCAAATTGTCTTTCTCTTTTTCTCTATTAGGTAGAAAGCTCCTGAGGGATGGTGCATCAGGTTTATGAATATTTTTTTGAATACTGATTTACTTTTTAAAGTTTATTTATTTATTCCATGGGAGGGGGGGAATGCCAACCGTGTTGAGATGCCATGATCTATGCATAGGCTTTCCTTCAGGCAGCCCCAGAGCATGGGCAGACATTTGGCTGGCACACTCAGGGAGGGCTCTGGACTTGAACCAGGAACCTTCCCATGTCGGTCAGCCTCACAGAGTGTTGCATTTTACTGCAGTACCACTATCTGACTCTTGAGTGATGATTTCTTTTAGTTCACATGGTTTGATAGGCTGAGTGAGATAACAGTTCACAATTGGAAATGGGATCCTTCATCTAGCTTGGTGGAGATTTCTAAAAATATTTGTTTATGTAGAAGAAAGTAACAAATGAAAACAAATAACAGTAAGCCTATAGATACCCTGGAAAAGGACTTTCCATAATCAGATCCCTGCTGGTGGGTTGGGTCTACGTTCCAGGTCATATTTGTTCAAAATTAATTCATTTATGAAAAAGATGTACTTGCGAAGGGCCCCCAAAATGAAGGCAGTATGACATTCTTTCATCTGAGAGCAATTTAAATATCTTATTACCATCTCTGGCTAAAAATACCTTGTGAATTCTGGATTCTTGTGTGAGTTAATCTTCCAGCTCAAGTTCACCTTGGTGCTAATTCTCCATCTCATTTCAGTGCGTGGGGAGTGATCTGGTTTTATGTAGAAGGGAGATGTATTTCATCTCTCCCTTCTGCAGCAATTAGAAAATCGATGTCTATGGCAGGGGGGGCACCTCTGGGGATATATGTAGGACAGAACCAGCAAGTGGACTCTTGTCATGTGTTTCGAATGTTCTCTGTGTCTGCATTCTCACATCTTTTTCTGTAGATGAGGAGTGGGGGGTTTTGTAAGTGGGTGTTTGAAGAACCAAGACCAGTAGGCCTTTGAGTGCTGAGGTATTATAGGCCAAGTGGTCACCTACCTCATATGCATTTTCCTACAGTCTCCTCTTTAGCAGGAATCTGACCTTGTTCAAATTGTACCCTAAGCAGAAGGTAATCTTATCCCCAAATCAAGAATCAATCTTTTTGTTTGTTTTGTTTTTGAGAGGTTTTTGCTATAGGGTGCGTGCACTCTCCAGATAGAGAGAGACAGAGAGACAGAAAGCAAGAAAGCTCCCCCCGCAGGGGATTGGCCACGCCGCAATCCCTTCTTTTCCGTTCTCCTCTCGGGATCTTGGGCACGCACGCACATGTGCCCAGTGTGAGTTATAAGCCACCGGGTCAGGGATGCGAACCGGGGTCGACTACATGGGAGTGCAGCGACATAGCCATTACTTTAACTGCTGGTCCCAAGAATCAATCTTGATTAAGCCTATTGTGGTTGTTTCATTTCCTTTGCTAATGGTTAGTTCTGTGTTGGTAGTTTAGACTAGCCCTAGGAAACATGAGGGGAGATTTTCTCATGACTTTTTAGGTAATATTTTCTTATTTTTATTTATTTATTTATTATAGATCTTTGCTATAGGGTGCATGTGCTTGCCAGAGACAGAAAGCAAAAAATTACCCCCCACCCCCCCCCCCCCCGCAACACCCGCCCCCTTCTCCTCCATTCTCCTTTCGGGATTTTGGGCACATGTGTACATGTGCCTGGCTTGAGTTTCAAGCCTCCAGGTTTGAGATTTGAACTATAGTCAACTACATAAGAGAACAGTGCCTTAACCACTACGCCTCCTGTTGGTCCCAATATTTTCAGATCTTAAAAGAAGTCACAGTAAAAAATCCCTAAATGTTACTGTTTTGTGTGTGATAGCTGCATTTGTAAAAACCATCGTTCAATACAGGGCAGTTTTCTAAGGACTAGCTAAGGTTCTAGGAGAGCAGAGGAAAGCCATGAGTAAATCCTACAGCCTCTGTACCTAAGGAATCCTGCTTTGTAAGAGAGGAGACTTCTGTTTCTTTATTTGTAAGAGTGTATTATTGTTTGAATCAGGTTGGGTTTTCTCTTACCTGCTGACAGACCCTTTCTCTTATTGATGTATATAGAGATATGACATAGAGCAATCATGGAGGTTTTTCTCTTTAGCCATATTTAGGCCACTTGATTTTCCAGCCCTGCCTTTTTTTTTTGAGAGGTTTTTGCTATAGGTCACATGCACTTGCCAGAAAGACAGAGAGAGACAGAGAGACAGAAAGCGAGAAATCCCTTCTCCTCTATTCTCCTCTTGGGATCTTGGGCACGCACACACATACGCCCGGCATGAGTTTAAGCCACTGGGTCCAGGACTCGAACTGCAGTCGACTACATGGGAGTCCAGCGACACAGCCATTACGCCAACTACTGGTCCCCCAGCCCTGCCTTTGTATACCCAGTGGGTATAAGAGGCAACACTAGCCCAGGGAGTTGATGAATTTTACATGGTGCATTTTCCTTGCATAACACACACTCACATGAATGTGAAAATTCCAGAAAGCCAATTCTACATGGCCAAATCAAACAGGGAGGCCTAGATAGTTCCTTATTAATACAAACCAACAAGAATTGGGTAAGTGAACTCTGGCAAAGGAAAAGTGACTATCCCTTTGAGGCTATGTAATTTTTAGAGAGTCCACGGCTCAGTTCAAATGCCATGTTCTCTAAAATCTTCCTGCAGTTCCCCAGGTCAGGTCCCAAACCCCTTCTCTTCTCATACCATTGAATTCACATTCTGGTGGGGCACTCACCACCCTGCATCCGAGTAAGCTAGGTTGCTATCAGTGTTTTGTTACCTTGTTAGATTGTAAATTCATACAGGGCAGGGGACTTACCGTAACCTTTGCTGTAATTTGCTCTTTCAACAACTATTTACTGAATATCGGTCACATGCCAGGCATTGAGCTGGGCTCTGAAGGTACATCAGGAAGGAAAAGCACATGTGACGCCTACAGTCATAGAGTCTAGTTAGAGACAGACGATCAAATAATCAGATAATCACAATAATAAATCAATTTCTTGCCACAAATCAAATGACTGACATTTAGTAAGAGCTCAATAACGATTTATTAAATCTAGTCACAGAATTTTCAATATTCTGCATGGTCTCTTATCAAAGGCTCTCATCAAGTCCCAGCAAGCAAGCTCTTTCCAAGACTCTGCTTACATTCTACTTCCCGATATCTCGTCGGCCAAGGCAAGTCATGTGGCCAGGCGGATCTCTTACACTATGTGTGGCTATTCGGAGGTGTGATCAGTTGGAAGCCATTCCTGTACCACTCTGCCACACTATTTTAAATTGTGGGTTATGTTATAAAAACGTGAGGCTCAGCTAAGGAATTTAAACAATGATCGCTTGAGTCCAAGAATAAGTTTCTTGCTCCAAATTCACACTCAGGAAACTAAAATTTGATTCAGACATTTCAAATGGAAAATAATGATGTGGTTCCCAATGAATAGTGCATCAAGCTTTTGGTCTTAAAATCCTTACACAGGGCTTTGATGAGAGAGGAATATTGGCAGCCAACTGGCCATTCCCCCAGTCTTTGTACTGTTTACAAGGGCAGTTTTCTCTTGTGCAGTTAGTAATGAGAACCAGTACCCCTAACATCCTCTCAACATCCAGAAGGGACCGAATCAAGTAGCTGGTTTGTGCCAACAATACCTGGTATACATAGGCACCCTCCAGTCAATGATCAACACTACTCCTCCATGTGCAGTATAGCAAACGATGTTTTAGGTTGGGCTCGGAGCATAAATTGGCAACTAAAACAAAATGGGACAAATATAACGATATAAAGCTAAACTTTAGAGCAAACTCTTAAACCTTAAAACTCTCTATAAACTTAAGTGTCTGTGCACATATACATGATTTATTTGGAAATCTGTGTGATTAAGAGATGTGTTACAGATCTGAATGAAGAGTCAGACTAAGTCTGGCAGAAAGATTATCTAAACAAATGCATTTCTATATTCCATACTCTCACCCAAAAGTTAGTGTAAAAAGGTAATTGAACTGATTAATATTAACAATGAAACAGTCTCAAATATAGAAATAATTTTTTTTTTGAGAGAGAGAGATTTTTTGCTATAGGGCGCCGTGCGCTCGCCAGAAAGACAGAGAGAGACAGAGAGACAGAAAGCGAGAAATCACCCCCCAGGGTGGATGACCACACCACAATCTCTTCTCCTCCATTATCCTCTCGGGATCTTGGGCACACATGCACAGGCGCCCGGCATGAGTTTTAGACGCCGGGTCCGGGACTTGAACTACGGTCGACTACATGGGAGTCCAGCAACATAGCCATTACGCTAACTGCTGGTCCCACAAATCTAGAACTAATTTGAGAACCACAAGTCCTTCTCTATTCTTGCTAGTACATTTGTAATTCCCCTCCCCAGAATTTTGTTTAATAAGACTTTTGGATCACTGAATACATAGCATATAAATGCCGGGTCCGGGACTTGAACTACGGTCGACTACATGGGAGTCCAGCAACATAGCCATTACGCTAACTGCTGGTCCCACAAATCTAGAACTAATTTGAGAACCACAAGTCCTTCTCTATTCTTGCTAGTACATTTGTAATTCCCCTCCCCAGAATTTTGTTTAATAAGACTTTTGGATCACTGAATACATAGCATATAAGAGTCCACAATGGCTATAACCCATATTTAATGCAACAGTATTACTTACAATGTCTTTGAGCTCATCAAATCATATAAAACACATACACATACATGTGCATGCATGTTAAACAGGACTGCCATATTCATATGGGTGTCTCCACTTCATTTTGATTATAAAAAGCTTTAGAGACCATTTTTTGTATTTTAAATTTGCTAGAGGGCATATACACTCACTGGAGAGAAACAGAGAGAGGAGAGGAAAAGTGAGAAAGCACCCCTGCCCTACAAGGTGTTTGACCACACCATAATTCCTTCTCCTCCATTATCCTCTGGAGATTTGGGCCATGCACATTTCTGGCGTGATTTTCAAGCCACTAGGTCGGGGCCTCAAACTGCACAGTCAGTCATGTGAGATCCAGCCACCTCAGCCACCACACTACCAGCTGGCCCAGAGAGTGTTTAAGGGATTCTTAGAAGAGGGCCGGAGGGGGACCAGCAGTTAGCGTAGTGGCTATGTCGCTGGACTCCCATGCAGTCGACCATGGTTTGTGTCCCGGACCCGGTGGCTTAAACTCACGCCGGGCACATGTGTGTGCGTGTCCAAGATCCCGAGAGGAGAATGGAGGAGAAGGGATTGCGGTGTGACCAGCCCCCCTGGGGGTAGGGGGGTGATTTCTCACTTTCTCTCTGTCTCTCTCTGTCTGTCTGGCGAGCACGTGTGCCCTATAGCAAAAACCTCTTCAAAAAAAAAAGAAGATAGAGGGCCAGAGGCTCCCAAGCCCGTGTGCAGTAGGACTGCCATGTGTATGCAAAAGCAAGTCTGTCCCTCTGAGCCACTGAAATATTTCTTCAGGATGGTTTAGCTTCTCACTTTTGTGTTCTTCCCATTCTGCTCGTGTTCCGTATATGTAGCATGTGGACTTCATTTCTCTTTTCTGTCAAACATACAGCCATTCCATGGGCCCAGTTTCCTATATATTGGAACCAAGGTTTGAATTTTAGAAAGCATAACATTCTGGGTGCTGAGATACTCGCTTTATGGACTTATTTTGGCCAAGGGTTTGTGTACTGACCAAGACAATAAGCATAAGGAGAATGGCAAACTGAAAGTGAATCTGCCGGGACCAGCAGATGGCGTAATGGTTACATCACTGGACTCCCTCCTGGAGTGACTGCAATTCGAGTCCCGGACCTGGTGGCTTGAAACTCATGCTGGGCACTTGTATGTGTGTACCCAAGATCCCAAGAAGGAGAATGGAGGAGAAGGGATTGTGTCATGGCCATCCTTCCTGGGAGGTGATTTTTTGCTTTCTGCCTCTCAATCTCTCTCTGTCTCTCCAGCAAGTGCACGCACCCTATAGCAACAATCTCTAAAAAAAAAAAAAAAAAAAAAAAAAGTGAATCTGCCTTTCTCTGATATGTGTATTTCCTTCTCATTTCTTAATTTGAAATTTGAAAATATCTATCTTCTTGTCCATGGCATTTTCAACATTACCCTATGTCACCTCACATTTGAGTTTTTAATCAGACTAGAAGATGTTTTTTCCCTGAAGAGTACAAAATTTCAACTACGATAGCTTAATCGTCTCATCCAAGAAATGACTTCTGGCTCCTTGTGAAAATTGCTTCTTTGTGTGAGGATTCTGGTGCAGTAGGCAGAGTGTTAAGTTCCTGGGACTAGGTAATTAGATGCACATTATGGAGCTAAGGACATGAGATATATCAGAATGGAATAAGAATGTGGAGGTGCAGGGTGCTATTCAGATAGCCTCCTGAGTATAAGTATTCTGTAGCCTTCCCTTAACATCGTGGGATGTGGCAGGTTCAGTACCCATCTGCCACTTACAGAAACTTTGGCCCATAGAGTTGTTCAAGGTTTTCGATGAAGTTCACTCAGTTGCTTTGAGTGATAAAAGCTAAAGGAAATACCCATGTGTCTTGACTTTCAAGCCAGAGAAACTGCTACTTCAACACTTTTTTCATGTAACATATCCAGACAGAGGCTTCAAAATGTATTGTGTTAAGGGCTGGCCCTGTGCCCTAGTAGTTAAGGGAACCAGATCCCACATGGCAGACTGTGGTTCAAATCCTGACCCTTGTGACTGGAAAACCACCTGGAGCGCGTGTTCGTGCGTGTCTAAAATCCTGACAATATGGAGAAATGGAGTAGAAGGGATTGCAGTGTGACCGTGCCCCATTGGGAGGTGATTTCCCTGTGTCTCTCTTTCTATCTTTCGCTGGCAAGCACATGTGCCCTCGGGCAAAAACAACAACAACAAAAAAGAGAAAAAATATATAATTTTTTAAGAAGAAAATGAATAGACTTACTGTATAACTTTTGGAGACTGCCAAAAGAGGTTTTTATAATGATCAATATGTCAGCATTGATTCTAAAATATCCAATAGTATTTTTATTCCAACAATCTATTAATAGACAGCTACTCTTTGTTAATTACCTGCAGTGCACATAACAGATGAACTGGTAAAGGATTTACGGCTGTATTGTCTTTCTGTGGATAGCATTAGATGTGGAACCTGCTTCATGTGAGGACAGAGGAAAAGGTTCAGATTTGGCCCTGCACCTGGGAGAAGCTGGGGTGTGAATAATGAGAATGCAGGATGCCATTTGAGAGGTGTGACTAGGAAGTGCTTTTTGTTTAGGAGGCACCGGCATGAGAGGCAGTAGGATTCTCAAGTGATTCTTGTGTGTTTTCTTTAGAATGGAGGACAGGAGCCCGGGACAAGAGAGATTATGCTAATTACAAAACAAGAAATGCATCTGGCAGAGGACCTGGGAGAGCTTAATGGGCAAAGTCAGTGAGAATCACTACCAAGTTCTGATTGTCTTTAAAATGAAGAATTTGGGCCAGCAGGTGGCATAGTGGTTAAGGAGCTATACTCTCCCACATGGCACACCGGGTTCGAGTTCCGGACCTGGCAGCTTACTTTCGCACTTTCTCTCTCTCTCTCTCTGTCTTTGGTGAACTAAAATAATAACAGCAACAACAACAATAAATAGAATCAAACGTATAATCTAAAAAATGAGTTCAAGTGATTAAAACTGTAAAAAGGAAGAGAAAGATAAGAGGAAGATAAACGTAGATTTATTACTTGACAAACCGAAACAAAAACAGAATAGCTTCAGAAATGTCAAAGTTTTCAAAATAGAACCGTGCACACCCGTGGAGCTGGAACCCCAATGTGAGCAGCACCAATGACTGGGACATTTTCCCCTCTGTTTCTTTCATGAATATGTCTCACAAGGAAACATGGTAAAATCTGGTTTGAAGTTTGGTAACAATAGAAATTAAAATGAAAATGTAATAGTTCCGGAAGAAAACACCATTTATTGGGTTATACCCCAACCCTCCTCTTTTATGTGTGTGTGTATATGTATGTGTGTGTGTGTATGTGTGTGTGTGTGTGTGTGTGTATGTATATATCTGTGTGTGTATGTAGATGTATATATATATATACACATACATATATTTTTGCCAGAGGGCACATACATTCTCCAGATAGAGAGAGACAGAGATAGAGAGGGAGAGGGAGACAGCATCCTCCAATAGATCACAGGCATGCAATCCCTATTCCCGTATTTCTCCATCCTGCTGGGATTTGGGTGCACGCACAGGATTCGAACTGCGGTGGCCATGTGAACTCCACCTCTGTTAACCACTAGGCTACAGGGCCAGCCTGACATTCTCTTTTAAAAGATGAGGAAACAGAGGCTCAAGATGTAAAGTGACTGGCCCCTAGCAGCAAGTGTGCGGTAAACTCCAGTGAGGATTACCTGAATGTCTTTGAACTGCTCAATGTCACGTGGACAGTGAGAAGTAGAACAGTCCCTGAATTGAGGCCTCCCAGAGTTCCAGCCTCCGGTGCTCCCACTGCTGTTGGTATGACTAACCCTGACAAGGAGATGCTACAGAAAATGCAGTTTCATTCATCAGAGAAAGTCAGTTCATATTCTGCGTAACAGTAGTGAGAGGGCTTGCACTGTGACCGTGCAGTATGAATTTCAGCTAAGGAGACATGAGTTACCCAGCAAACCCGTTCTCCAGCCAGTTTGGGTGGGCAGGCAGTCTCTGCAACGTGAGCATATGTACCAGGGTGTCATGCCCGCTGGCTGGGAGTGGGAGGTCACTAGCCGTCAGCACAGCAGCGACCCAGGGAAGGCCTTCACCCAGACCCTCCTACAGGATCACACAGGCAACTCCTGCCACCCAAGCCCTCTGCAGTCTCCAAGGAACCACTCAGCAGCTAAATACAGGCAGCTGGAACTGCCTACAGCTCCCTTCAAAACGGATCGAAATGGGTGGTGATAGCAGAGGCTTCTGGGCACCATTTTAGGAGTAGACTGCTGACCCTCACCCTAGTTTTTTGATTCAGTTACTTTTTAAGAAAAAAATTATTTAAGTTTATTTATTATAATTATTTTTAATTTGATGAGAGAGAGGAGAGAGAGAGAAAATGAGAAAGCAAGCTGCCAGGTCTGACTCATACTGCAGCTGGCCATGTGGACATCTAGCACCATAGCCACCACTCCACCTGCATTCAAAAACTACTTCAAGGGGGCGCCGGCAGGGCGCTGGGTTCAAGTCCCGGACCTGGTAGCTTGCTTTCTAGCTTTCTCTCTCACTCCTCTCTCTCTCTCTCTCTCTCTCTCTCTAATCAAATAAATAAATAAATAAATAAAAGAAATAAAGTGATTCTTAGAAAAATAATAGTAAAAAAAAGCTCTTGATAGATGGGACTCCTTTAAAAAATTTTTTTTTCAAGGGAATTTAAATTTGAATATACCGCCATTTGGGAACCAGAGTTTATAAAATAGTCTGTTAAATGTAATTTTTCAAAGATTTAAAACAACACTGATGATAATTCTTCCTAAAATATTAATTACCAGAAGAGCCCTATAATCATAGACTGTGAAAGTCTTGATTCAGACCAAGTTTGCTTTTTTACCTACGTCTTCTTTCTCCCCTTACCTTCAAAGAGAAGATAAGCAATTAAACTTGGATATCATCTGGTGGTAGTTACTGTTGTGCTCAGAGTTTTGGAAAGATTTCTGTTTACTTGGCATGCTCCACACAGGCTTGTCAGGCTCTGGAGATTTGTGGCATTTGTAGAACTTACTAGGCAGGCAGCATAAAAATATATAATTCATAGAGTGAAATATTCTGCAGGCCCCTTCACTCTAACAAGTTGGCCATAAAATAGAAGCCCACAGATGTAACACTCAGATAACCATAGATGCCAAGAATAATCATTTGCGGTGGGGGAGATGAGGGTTTTTGGTGTCTACTCCTCAATAAAACAATAGAAAAAGAATCCAGAATTGTCTGTGAATGATAGATAATAGGCACATTAAAATGGAAGACAGAGTTCTCAATTTGATAACTGGCAAGTATCAACTGAAGAAGACAAGGCTTCTGAGGCTGATCTGAGGCAGTCTCTACACTGCTTTTAAGTTTATCATTTGAGGGTATTTGCTTGTCTAGATAGACATCCCTAGGTATTTAGAGTTTCACATATACTTCACCAGAGACATTTTCACTATAGGGGTCATGTGAGCTTGTCAGAGAGAGACAAAGAGACAAAAAGGGAGAAATCACCCCCAAAGAAGGATGACCACAGTGCAATCTCTTCTCTTCCATTCTCCTCTTGGGACTTTGGGCACACATGCACATTCTCTTGGCGTGAGTTTAAGCCGCCAGGTCCAGGATTCAAACCAGGCTGACTATGTGGGAGCCCGGCAATGTAACCATTATGCCATCTGTGGTCCCTGACTCAGTATTCTTAACAAAGACTAAAAGGGTTTACATGGCACAGGACCTGGGACAGGGTCAGCCCTCCATGAAAATCAGTCCCTTCTTTGGCCATCATTTCAGAACACACATTTCAAGTAAAAGATGTGATAATGATATTAAAGCAGGCCTTCGGAAGTGATTCTCTAGTTCTACCAAGAGCAAGATGCTCTAGTACTGTTCATTTTTACATCTTATTCAACTTCAGTACTTCTGTTTAGCCTGCATCGTTTGCCTATTTTCAGTGTATTACATAGTTTCTTTTAGAAAATTAAAATTTGGAAGAGGTTTATGTTTACTGTGGTGCATGAGTTGTCTTTAACATCACAAGCCTGGTGCCAGAAACTACATGAAACACACTTCCTAGATCTACGTTCATGTAGGCATGTATTGGTGTTTAGAGAAATGATCAGAATGGAGTCAATTATGATTATAGATGCAGCTACAGGAACAATGCAGGGATTTATTTGTTTTTATATGAGTGTTCTTTCTAAATCACAAATATTTGTAACCATTAATTGGGAGCTTGCCACAAGACTGATGAAAAAATTGGCATTAACATCTTTTAAAAATAAATGAACTAATAAGCTAAAGCCAGGTAACATCATGGTTATTAGTAAAAAGAATAAGATAGATACTAAGACTCTTACTGTGTTAATTTCCCAAGCAATTAAGCAATTCAAAATGACTAAAATGATTTCACTTAAGCACCTTGCCTTCCTTTTTCATTTATATCTTCAAAGATATACTTGCATTCTTGGAATAGAGAACTTGCTTAAATGGTAACTCACATCTGCTGGGTCATCATTTCAGAGGTAACAAATTCTCCCTTGTTTGGTGCTGTGCTTATAAGACAAGAAAAAAAAAAGATTCTATCCCAAATGAGCAATTTATTTCAACAGAGGGATTAAACCTTGTGCTTATCTTGGCAGTTCTATCATAACTGTTGTCTAGACTCTAGCCTAGTTATAATGGACAGTCTCATTAATAAAGTCTCACGGATAAAT
Organism: Tupaia belangeri chinensis; assembly: GCF_000334495.1. Lineage (NCBI taxonomy): Eukaryota > Metazoa > Chordata > Mammalia > Scandentia > Tupaiidae > Tupaia > Tupaia belangeri. The sequence goes on from NW_006160128.1 coordinate 402,324, forward strand.
GTCATTTCAATATTAAGCATTCAAAATGTAAATAACATCTTTTGGGGGATATAAATACTCACAGATGCTTTTCATAATAGCATCCTAGTATATGAAAATCACTACTACTAGGCAATTAGAAAAGAAAAAGAAATAAAAGGCATGCATATTAGAAAGGAAGAAGTAAAAATTTCTCTGTGATGACGTGATCGTATGTATAAAAAAATCATAAATAATCCACAGAAAATACTATTAGAACTAATAATTAAGTTCAGCAAGATTGCAGAATATAAGATCAATAGAGGGAAACCAGTTATATTTCTGTCAGTGAGCAATCAGTCCAAAAATGACATAAGGAAAATAATTCCAGTTATAATGATATCAAAAATAATAAATTCAACAGAAGGAGTATAAGGCTTGTACACTGAAAACTACAAAACATCAATAAAATAAAGGAGAACTAAAAATAAGGAAAAACATCCTATGTTCATGAATTGGACTACATAATATTAAGTTGTCAGTAGTTCCCAAAGTAATCTACAGACTCTGTATAAACCTTGTCAAAATCTCAACTGCCAGGACCAGCAGTTGGTGTAATGGCTATGTTGCTGGACTCCCATGTAGCCGACCACAGTTCAAGTCCCAGATCTGGTGGCTTAAACTCATGCTGGGCAAATGTGCATGCGTGCCAAGATCCCGAGAAGAGAATGGAGGAGAAGGGATTGTGGCGTGACCATCTCCCCTGGGGTGTGATTTCTCGCTTCCTGTCTCTTTGTCTCTCTGTCTTTCTGGCAAGCACAAGCGCCCTATAGCAAAACAAACAAACAAACAAACAAAAAATCCTCTCCAAAAAAATAAATCTCAACTGCCTTTTTTGCAGATATTGGCAAACTAATCCTAAAATTCAAGGGAACCAGAATAGCCACAACAATCTTTAAAAAGAGAACAAGTACCTTTCTAATTTAAAACCTTATAACAAAGCTATAATAATCAATACTGTTGGTACTATCATAAAGATAAATGTATAGATCAACAGAATAAAATTGAGAGTCCAGAAATAAATCTATACATTGATGTTAATGGATTTTTGACAAAGGTGTCAAATAGTTAAAAGGAGAAAGAATAGTCTTTTCAACAAATGGGGCCAGGAAACTGGATATCCACATGCAAAAGAGTGAAGTTAGACAACATTTAGCTCACACCATACACAAAATTAACTCAAAATATGTCAAAAGACCTAAATGTTAGAACTGAACTTATAAAACTCTTAGGAGAAAACACTGATGTGTACCTTTTTGATCTTGCATTAGGCAATGGTTTCTTAGATGTGACACTAAAAGCACAAGCAACTAAAGAAAAATTAAATAAATTAAACTATCAAAATTCAAAACGTTTGTGCTGCAGTGGACACTATTGAAAAAGTGAAAAGACAACCCACAGAACCAGAGAAAATATTTACAAATCATATATTTTTAATGCCAGCATGTATATAGAACTGTTCAACAATAAAAATACAATTTTAAGTTAGGCAAAGAATTTGAAAAGACATTTCTCCAAAGAAATTATACAAATGACCAATAAACGCATAACAAAAAATTGTTAGTCACTAGAGAAATATAAATCAAAACCACAATGATTTACCATTTTACACTCACTAGGATGACTATAATAATAATAATAATATAAAAAGCCAATAATGTATTGGCAAGGAGGTGGAGAAATTGTATTTTTTATTGGAATTTACATTGCTGGTAGAAATATAAAATAGTGTAATTGTATTGAAAAGTTTGGATGTCTTCAAAAAAATTAAGCACAGGGTTAACTTATGATCCAGTAATTCCATTCCTAGATATGTACCCAAGAAAATGAAAAACAGACACCCACACATAAACCTATATACAAATGTTTATAGCAGCATTATTCATAATAGCCAAAAACTGGAAACAATTCACATGTTCATCAACCAATGACTATATGAACAAAATTGTGATATATCCATACAACGTAACATCATTCAGCCAAGTAATAGAATGAATTATCGAGTTATGCAACAAGGATGAATCTGGAACAACATTATGAATAAAAGAAGCCAGACACAAAGGCCGTATATTTTATGATTCCATTTATGTGAAATTCCCAGAATTCCATAGGCAGAATTAGGGAGATGCAAAGTAGATAAATTGTTTCTAGGGGTAGAGGGTACTGGCTGATATATAAAGCGACTGTGTGTTTCCTCTGAAGGTGATGAAAAAGTGCTGGAATTAGATAAGGTGATTGGCTGCAAACTTAGTGCATATACTAAAAACTAGTGAATTATACATTTTAAAAGGGAGACTTTTACAGTATGTAATTATATCTCAATTTTTTTAATTACCATAGTTCCTTGGTCACTCTACAAATTAAGTTGTTCTCATAAAAGCAATATGACTTGTAAAAGAGATTACATTAAAGCTCTTATTTATAGAGTTTGCTCTTAAGAAGAAACAAAGACGCTTCATAAACAATCTTACAGACTGTGTGAAATGTTGCCAGTATTAAGTATCCATGCAGATAGAAAGATAATAAATCAGCATTTGTCTCTTGCACTGTAAAAATAAATGAACACTAGCTTATTGTTTCTGTTTTTATTAAACTGATACAGACTTTTCTGATTTCGCCTTATCAAAAATGTATTATTCTGAAATGGAGGAGAGAACCATGAGTATTATAATGAAAATGTTTTATGCCCATTCTCCTGTTCTTGCAGGTACTGCCTTTCCCGAGCCAGGTGGTATACAACAGAGTTGGCAAGTGTGGGAGTCGCACTGTGGTCTTGCTTCTGAGAATCTTATCAGAGAAGCATGGATTCAATTTGGTCACATCAGACATTCACAACAAAACTAGGCTTACTAAAAATGAACAAGTAAGTTGACTCTACCCATTGTTAAATTGTATTTTACTACATGTATTTGTGTAACCCGTGGGTGTCTTATAGGACTTCTTCCAAACTCCTAGAATGAATGCCAGAGCTCCAGTTTCATGCTGTATTTATTTTTGTCAGAGTGGAAAGCAATTAAAAGAAGGGTTCTGCAGGAACTCTATAAACCAGAAAGTTTCCCTGGAGGGATGCTTTTATTAGGATTGATGAAGGACTGCATGCATTTGTCATTGTCTGTTTAGCTACAATTAGCAATTGAGGAATCTCAAATAGTTACACCACTGAGCTGTAAAGCATGTTGACCTCTTCACAACCAAAATGAGAAAATTTTCTTTTAATATTTATTTCTTCCTCTGTGTTTTCTCAACAGTGTCCTAATTCTTTGTGGTTATAGTAAAGATTAAAAACAGTCTTTATGCCAGGAATTGGATTGGTTGAAGAGGGACATGTGTTTTCTCCTATAAGCGCAGAGGATCTTGGAGTTAAGAGCAACAAAAGAATTACCCTCTTCACAGAAACAATATTGCTCTCATATTGCTGAGCCATGCAAGTGGATGTGCTGGGAGCATGGAGAGGGGGATGGGGTGGGGAAGTGCTGCCCTCTACAGGGTGGTTTTGAAGGTAGAGTTTGCTGTGTACCTGTGTAGGAGGTACAGGGGGCCACCGTCTCCATGGAGGTGCCTTGCTAATGTAGGAAACTTAGGCATAGTGTTCTCGGACCTTCTTTCAAGGTCTATCTTCTCAGCCTGATCTCAGAAAGTTGTTCCTGTCCTCTTAGATACTTAGGAAAAGCAGCCATCCACGACGGTCATCCAGTGAGTGGTCTAGTACTTGGGTGTGGGAGTAAACAAGACACATGGTTAACTATCAGACTGACATCATAATCATAAAATTTCCACCCATGTTCATTTCTTTTGGACATTATCCTTACCTTTGACACATTGAGAACCTCATAAGCAAAGAATTTCATTTTTAATTTACGAACCCCATCTTTCTCTTTTTGTCTTGGGAGAAAGTGAGACTGGTTTGAGATAGTAAAATAGCCAACAGTACTCACTCTAAAGCCAGTAGGTTTAGTGTCTTTTATAATATAAGGATCAAAATGCCAATTCCTTTGAAAACTTCCATTGAAGCCTCTAAGTATCCAGCTTAAATAGTCACTACCAGTACCAACAGTTAAATAACCATTACCAATCAGAAAAAAAAAAAAAAAAAGTTGAGATTACCTCAGATCCTGTAGTAGCTTCTCCATAGAAATAATTATATTTGGTGGCATTTGAAAATGCCACAGTGTTCCAGCTGGTGGCATAGTGGTTAAGGCAGCTGGATCCCACATGGCTGACTGTTGTGGTTCAAGTCTCAAACCTGGTGGCTTAAAAAATATACTGGGCATGTGTTAGTGTGTGCCCAAAATCCCTAGAGAAGCATGGACAAGAAAGTATCGGTGTACCTCCTGGGGGTGGTACTTTCTTGCTTTCCACCTCTCTCTCTCTCTCTCTGTTGCAAACACACTTCCCCATAGCAAAGTAAAAGAGAAAGATAAAAATTGTATTTTATACAAAACTTTGCTTAATAGGCATAAGTTCTCTTTGAATTTTTAAAATATTTAATTATATTTATTATTGTTATTATTTTTTAAATTTGCTATAGGACACATGAACTCACAAGAGAGAGAGAGACAAGGAAAGTGAGAAAGCAAGCCACCAGGTCCAGGACTTGAACCATGGTCAGCCATGTGGGAGTCCAGCACCCCAACCACCATGACACCTGCTGGTCCCACTCTTGGACTTCTTTACATGATGAAGAGTTAATATGTTTAGGGTGATTTAAGTCCTTTCATTAATAACTACCCAAAAGCAAATAAACAATAAGGTCTATGTCATTATAATTTTATTGTAATTATTGTATTTGGTTTTCTGTGGGGTCTTAGTCTTAGAGCCTACTTGTCAGATTATATTTAAATATGTCTGTGTGAGCAAGCCAAAGTTCTCAGATGCCCCATAAAATGGAGTCACCGCATTTGAGCTCCCACAGCTGGAAAGTACAGACAAGCCTAGAGACTAGGGAAGGTAGAGGTAGCTAAAGGATTAGGCATTGGATGTCCAAGAATATCCTAGAGGAAAGAAAACAAAATATAATATTTAAACGTGCATGAGGCTTTACACAGATAAGTCTACTATTTCCTAAGAGGAGGAAACATTGGAAATTACAACTATAACTGTGAATGGAATAATTTAGATTAAAATGAATAATTGAGTAACAGCGTCAAGGTTGTCAGATCCAGAAAAGGTTACAGACAAAGCCATCATTCTCCTTTAAAATGTATGTTCGTTCTCATCCGTTTGGAATGGTTGGCTTGTCTGGAAGCCAGGGAATAGACTAGACAATCTTTTAAGGTTCTTTCCAGCCCTGTGATTCTGTGATCTATTTATACAACTTCTAGCATAATCTGTGTATTGTGTAGTTGGAAAATTTCTGATTCCTGTGGTTGGTGTGACCTAGAATATATTTCATTACTTAGTTATTCCAGATTCCTTTAAAGTATAAGGCAAGTTTCAAAAACCTCAGGCAAAGGTAGAGATATCGTAGAAAAAGCAAGTTTACACTTTGGATGGGAAAACGAATGTCACGCCAGGGACTGCTGCCTCTGTGCTGCCGCAGCCTGCACCGGCGTGCGGAGAGCAGCCAGGAAACAGCCTGACGAGAAACCAGATTCGAAGTCACTCCGTAACAGGAAGAGAAACTATTCCCTCACTCTAGGTACTCCTTTTCCTCAAGTTTCAAAGTACATAAAATACGCAGGGAAAAATATCATTTTAACTTAACATAGTCAAGAAATAGTTTGTGAATATCTTCTTTTAGTAACTCATTAAAGGAACTAGAGGGGTGACTGAGGAGAATGGTTACAATTTTATACTCAGTGTTTCTCACCCTTAAACCATGCAGTTTCGAAGTGTTGTTCTCACGGAAACTGTTCTCTAGAGTTAATCATTTGGTCGGCTTCAGGTGCCATATGAGTTAAACAAGCTCTTGTGGGCTGGCCCGGGACTCTATCCACTGTGCAGAACATTTCCTTTATGAGAAAATGTGTTCCAAGTTCTGAACTACTGACTTACAAATGAACTTTGGAGTAGCATCCGTTTATGAGGCTAGAATTATCTATACCTTTCCATTCATACACAAATGTACCTCTCTGAGCTAAATTCGTACATTCGTTCCTCCCTGGAGGCACCTGTCATCACTCACACACACGCATATGTAAACACACATACATATAAACACATACATGCACACTTACGGTATTACATTTTAAAATCTATTTCATGGAATGAGAAACTGAAAGGAGTATTAAAAAAAGAAAAGGTACATGAAGACACCAAATGTTAGAATGCCTATAAAACTCCCTTTACATCTGCCCTTATAGAAGTAGTCAATAGAAACAACCCTTAAAATATTTTGGATAACGTTTCCTCAGTAGCAGAGCCTCACAATATCTTCGGGCCAGATACCAGACCTTTGCACAGTATAGAATGAGTGCAAGCCCGTGAACCACGTTGACACTGTTTTATTTATTCTCTCAGACCACTTTTCAGTCTCTTGGGCTGACTTCAATGATGTCTTGGAAAGTGGAGATTGTATACAGCTCAAAAGATTGAAAACTTGTTTCCAGAAGACATGAGAGGGATGTGATTGTAAAAAGAAAAGAAAAGAAGCTTATAACCATCTCTGTTGATGTCTGACCGTATCTTTCAGACCTTTGCCCTAAGTACAGTGAAGTCCAGCGTGCCCCGTGCGTATCACAGGCACGAGAATCCACAGTTACTTCATACTTACTTGTTGGAGATGGGCAACGATTTGTTGGCATAAGCCTAAAAGGCTGAGAAAGCAGATCGTTTTATGATTTAAGATTATAAATTGGAAATAGCATCTACTACATGCTTTGTTTTACTTCATTATTTCATTTAACTATTCTGGACCTAAAAACATACCGGCAAGTGGGTGTGACTTCTTATTTTATTGATGAGAAAACTAAGACATCTCAATTAATTTACTTTTTAAAAATAACATACATAGGACTATCTGTGACACCTGGACCTGAACCTAGGCCCTCTGGAATCCACATCATTCCTATGATGCAGTGGTTATCTGCTCTGGCTATACAGCCAAATGTCTAGAACGGCCTTTTAAAGCCTAGAGTTGCAAGGGCCTTTTTCCTAGAGGTTCTGGGGTTGAGTCCAGAAAGCTTTATTATTATTTTTTTTAATGAAGTGCCATGAGAGATTCTGTGATGTAGCCAGGGTTAAGAAGTTTCGGGACCAGCAGTTAGCGTAATCGCTGAACTCCCATGTAGTTGCCTGTGGTTCAAATCCCGGACTCAGTGGCTTAAACTCATGCCGTGCACGTGTGTGTGCGTGCCCAAGATCCCGAGAGGAGAGTGGAGGAGAAGGGATTGCGGCATGGCCATCCCCCCTGGGGGGTGATTTCTCGCTTTCTGTCTCTCTATCTCTCTCTGTCTCTCTGGCAAGTGCATGCACCCTATAGCAAAAACCTCTCTACAACAAAAAAAAAGAAGTTTTGTCAGGTTTGGCAGGTGGTGTGATGTCTTGGGGCACTGGACTCCCATATGACCAACCACAGTTCAAGTCCTGGACCTGGTGGCTTGCTTTCTAGCTTTGTCTCTCTCTCTCACACTCTGTCCCTCTCTGGTCAAATTAAAGTAAATAAATAAATAAATGGATAAATAAAGTGAAATAAATAATTCTTAAAAAAAAAAAAAAGCTTTGTCGAAACCATCTTACCAGCATACCTCTAGGTATGTTCCTGCAAATCCTCGTCTAAGACAATGACCGAGAGAAAATACCATGGTTCAGTAAATTTAGAAGATGTTGTAATCCTTTTTCCCCTTTGGGAGAGTCATGATGACTATTTGCATTTTAAAGACTGAGAATTAGAAACAAATCAAGTCTGTCTAACTGAATTTCACCTGGAGTTTCCCAGTCTTAGTGAGGGGACTTAGTTTGTGTTTGTGGTTCCCGTTCAGATCTGCAGAACTCCAGTTTACGGTTCGGGAAATAGGGGATAGCTGACATCCTTCCATCCGTCCTATCAGTAAAGGCTCCTGTTTCACTATAAACCGCACATCTGCTCTGACTGTACGCAGCAGCTATTCAAACAATGGGAACCTTGAAAAGTATTCAAAGTTCTAAAGGGTTGGGGAGACAGAGATCTATGTCAATGGGTTCTAGAGTGCTTGAGCTTCTTGGTCAAAGACAGTATTCCTCGTCTATGTTCAAACCTTTCTGCTCCTGTTGCTCATGGCCCCTGGAAGTCCCAAGTCTGAACTGTGAGTACAAAGCAATGAGACTTAAACCCACTTAAAGAAATATGTTAAATTTGGAAAAAGTCTAGAAGCCACAGGAATGGCTCAAAGACTTCCTGAAGGCATGGTCATCCAGCTTTTGTTTAATTGAGGTTAATTCATGCATTTTTGCAGCAGATTTCACCATTGTGCATCTATTCACGTTGATAACTATTCGTTGAGAACTTGGCGTCTATCAAGCACAGACACCACGCTAGATGTTCATACACCTCGTTTCTAAGTCCTTGAAGCAGCGTCATTAGGAAAGTAGTTGCACTCCAGTTTATAGGGAGGAAAATGTGTATAAAGGAAATTGACTAAAATATGCTGTCAGTTAGGCTCATGGAGAAGCAGAAGACTTGGAAGTGAGCTGTGGCCCAGTCCTGGAGAACTCGGAGTGCCAGGCTTAGGAGGGGGAACTTTACTCAGGAGATAGTAGAGGGTCTTTACAAAATGGTTCTTAGCCACGATGGGCATCTAAGTCTGCTGGGAGCTTTTTCACAGTGTCTGTGTGCTGGTCTCACCACAATGTGTAGAATAAGATTGTAAGGGTGAAGCCTCTGTACCTCTGGGGGAAAAACTCTCGAGGAGATCCCTTTTTTTTTTTTTTTTTGAGAGGTTTTTGCTATAGGGCTAGTGCTTTTACCAGAAAGACAGAGAGAGACAGAGACAGAAAGTGAGAAGTCCCCCCCCCCCAGCCGCTGGGGAGATGGCCATACCGCAATCCCTTCTCCTCCATTGTCCTCTTGGGATTGGGGGCATGCACACGCGCCTGGCATGAGTTTAAGCCACCGGATCTGGGACTTGAACCACGGTTGGCTACATGGGAGTCAAGCTACAGCCATTACACCAACTGTTGGTTCTGAGGAGATCCTTTTGAACAACTCTAGTGAGAATCATCATATGAAAGGCTTGAGCTAGCCAGTAGCACAGTGGTGAAGGTGACAGGAGCCCACATAGCTGGGCTATGTTTAAGTCCTGGACTCGGTAGCTTGAAAAACATGGGGCTGTGCTGGGTCTGAAGACAGTAGGTGCAGGGACCAGCAGTTAGCGTAATGGCTATGTTGCTGGACTCCCATGTAGTCGACTGCGGTTTGCGTCCCAGACCTGGTGACTTAAAACTCACGCCGGGCACATGTGTGTGCGTGCCCAAGATCCCAAGAGGGGAATGGAGGAGAAGGGATTGCGGCGTGCCATCCCCCCGGGGGGTGATTTCTCGCTTTCTATCTCTCTGTCTCTATCTGTCTGGCCAGCGCACGCGACCTATAGCAAAAACCTCTCCAAAAAAGACAGTAGGTGCAGAGATGGTGATGAATAAACAGGCCAGGAGACCTGTTTAACAGTCTGGGCCTAATGCTGTACCCCAGGCCACCTTCTGGACTAGAGAAATGTAGGATGAGAGGCTGATCCTGGTACCCAGTGCATGTGTGTGCAGCCCAGAATCTGAAAAGAAATGGGGGAGAAGGTTTGTGGCATGACTCTCTCCCATGAAGACTTTTATATCCCTCACTTTTATCCCCTACCTCTCCCTCCAGTGAGTGCATGCACCTTCTAGCAAATTATTTTTAAAAATAAATAAAGGCTCTAACTAGTAGAAAGTTTTCCTTTTATTAAAGGGAATTCTCCACCAAGCTATGAAAATACCTGTCACTGAGACTCTCCCTGAAGTTCTATTAAGTGGTATTTCCTGGGAATTCTCACATATATCCCAGGAACCTCCCCTTTGCTAGAAATGGTTTGAAAACGCTTCTTTTAGAATGACACTCAGAGCTTCCTGGCATTATAGGAGAAAGGACAGCAGGCTCCAACCAGTTCTTGAAATCAAACCAAAAAGATGAGCCCAGTCCATCTCCTCGCCCTGGAGCTGAGCTCACTCAGCTTTGCAAACGAAGTTGTGTCTTGGAGTCAAGACAAGGGACAAAAACTAAATCTGCTATTGGAAATTTGGTGGATGGAAAATGTGGAGCGGGAGTGGGGGGAAGAAGCAGCAAGGCCTGCAAAAGTGTTAATAAATTGTTTTTTCCTCTCCCTATTTTATCTGAGATTGATTTTCTCTGTAATTCAGACCTAGCCTCTTTTGCTTTTGTTCATGTCACTGCTCCCCCTGGTGGATTTATTCTTCATTGCAGGCATGGATTCCACTGTAGGCAAAGTTTAGATGCTTTGCAAAATTATAGCGTATCTAGTAGTTCAGGGGAGGCACAGGATTTCACCAGCATAGGGCTGAACATCATTACTGATAAGCATTTTCTAAGGGAGTCAGGAGCAAAGTCTTTTACCGAGTTTGAAGAAGTGCAGGTAAGGATCTTCTGCTCTACCTACCCCACTAGTTAGGCTAAAAGAAAAGATTGATGGAACACACTATTCTGTGCAGGTAGCTGGGCGAGGCTTTCTAGAGATGAAGCCTGACGTTAACCCTCCAGTGCTTACAGTCAGGTTCAAAGCTACCGCACAAACACACCTACAGTGTAATGTAGAAAGTGCGTGTCCTAGAAAGCCATAGATAAAGTTCTGTGGAAGGTCAAAGAAAGCTGCACCATTTCCAGCCAGCGATGTCCACAACCAAACCCACTTTCCCCTCCCAAATGTGTTTCGTCTCCAGCGTTCCCTACATGTGTTAACGTATGCCACCGCGCCTTGGCTTACCCTAGCCAGGAAGCTGGGAAGGGAGCTCTCTTGACCATGGCTTCTCCTTACCTTCTATTGCCAGGTGGCCATGAAGCTGTCAGTTACATCTGTGCTGTCTTCTCCAGCCGGCTCTCAAGATCACGTGTGCTTTGGCCAACCAGTTTGGACCCCTCCTGGGGTCTCTCCCATCTTCTTTTCATTTGCACGGACTTAGTCTCAGTGATTCTCTTCTCTTTTAAACCTTGGCGTCCCCTGGAGGACTTGTTAAACAGATTGCTGGGTCCCACTCCCCAGAGTTTCTTCTAATTTAATGAATGGGTCAGGGTGAGGCTTGAGAATTTGCATTTCTAACGAGTTCCAGGTGATGCTGATGCTGCTGGTCTGGGAGCCACACTGAGAACTGCCTTCGTGGTTCATGCCCTCATCATTTCCTGTTTGGATGATTGCCCAATCTTCCTCCCTGAGCTTCTCATCTCTAATCCCTACCTCCTTTCCCCCCACATTCTCTACTCTGTGCTTAGATCTGGGAAAACACAACAGAACTTTTTGAGCTATCGATAGCCCTCAAGATGAATGTCAGGAGTCCTTCCTGTGACCTGCAGTGCCCTCAGCTACCTGGCTCCTAACTCTCTCTCACTGCCTTGAAGATCCTGTGTCCAGGGCCTACCACAATGAACTCCCGCAGTTTCTTCATACCCGTGTCATTTTTCTTTTCTTTTTTGAGATGTTTTTGCTAGAGGGCGCATGTGCTTGCCAGAAAGACAGAGAGACAGAAAGCAAGAAATCACACTCCCCCCCCCCCCCCCCCGACGCGCGGGCCACCCCTCCCGGAAGGATGGCCACGCCACAATTCCTTCTCCTCCATTCTCCTCTCGGGATCTTGGGCACGCACCTGGCTTGAGTTTAAGCCACTGGGTCCAGGACTCAAACCGTGGTCGAGTACATGGGAGTCCAATGACGTAGCCATTACGCTAAGTGCTGTTCCCACCTATGTCGTTTTCATTTGTCACGCGCATCTGTCTATTCTGCAATGCTGCAGCTCCTTTCCTCATTAACTCCTAACTTCTTTGGTTCTTGCAAACCACTCAAGACCCCCTCTTGGGGAAGCATTACTTCTGCATCTGCAGCTAGGGCTGGGGGCCTCACTTCTGTGCCTTCTAACCCACGGTGGCTATTACATGATTGTACCTGCCCACTAGTCCACCTCACCTGTAGGACTCTGGACTTCCTCCTGATGGCAAGAACCAAATGTTATCTTTTTTTGCTATAATCCTAAGTGGTACCTTGCCTAATATAGGGACGGAGATCAATGGATGATGAATGAAAGGGAAGATCCAGGTACTTTGAGGAAAAGGCATTTTAGCCAGATATAAAGAATGATTAGGATTCGGGACTGCGGAGAGAAGCAGAAGAATATCGCAGAAGAGGAAGCTTGAGCCTGAGTTTGGATTTGGTCAGGCTTCGGTGTGAGAAAGGAATGAGAGGCCTAGTTTGGCTGGTCACAGCACATATGGTCTTTTTTTTTTTTTAAAGAATTATTTAACTTTATTTAATATTATCATTATTATTTTCCAGTTTGATCAGAGAGAGACAGAGAGAGAGAGAAGAAGTGAGAAAGCAAGCCTCCTGGTCCGAGACTTGAACCGTGGTCGGCCATGTGGGAGTCCAGCGCCTTTAACCACCATGCCACTTGCCGGCCCCCCACATATGGTCTTGAGAGCCAGGGAGGGAGATAGCACAGCTAGAATTAGCGTGACACAGTAATATGAGAGTCGAGGAAAGACCTGGAGCAAAGGTGGGAATGTAGAGAGTACTGAGAATCAGGATTACGCTGGATGAAGACTATAGATGGACAGAGTTCAAGAGTGTAGATCCCACCATGGTGAACTTGGACTCCATTAAAACATATTCCGCTGTCTGGGACCAGCAGTTAGCATAATGGCTATGTCGCTGGACTCCCACGTAGTCGACCGCAGTTCACATCCCGGATCCGGTGACTTAAAACTCACACCAGGCGCGTGTGCGTGCATGCTCAAGATCCCAAGAGGAAAATGGAGGAGAAGGGATTGAGGCATGGCCATCCCCCCTGGGGGGGTGGTTTCTCGCTTTCCGTCTCTCTGTCTCTCTCTGTCTGGCAAGCGCACATGCCCTATAGCAAAAACCTCTCCAAAAAACAAAGAAACAAAAAAACATATTCTGCTGTCTCCTTTACATATCTTCCCACCCACCCTGTTCATGTTTTTATCTCCAGTGCCTAACACCTGCTCAATGAATGATAAATGAACTATGCATGGAATCAGAATAAAGGCCAGGAATGGTCCTGCATGGATCGGCAAAGAGAGGTGGTCTTTATGGTGATTTTAGGTAGCACCAATACCAATAATGTGAATTAGACCAAGGTGAGAGAAAAAGCAGGCTGCTGGCACAGGTAGCTGGACCAGGTGAGGGACCTCAAGGGATGGGCAGTCGGAGTTCAAGAGACCATGGCTTGTCACTAGGCATGGGGAAAATCTTAGCATTTGTGAAGATCAAATGATGCTTGAGCACAAGGCCAGACACCTGTGCTTACGGTGTCTAAGCGATTTTACTCTTCAGTGTACAATGACAAACTGCACCAGGGCTGAAGTGTACTACTGTCTGCCTGCACTATACTAATGCATTAAACATGAGCGTTAGTACCTTTGTTCTGTGTTTAAAGATACGTCTAGAAAGAGTTAGCGTTGTCACTGCCAATCCATTTTTCCTTGCGAAACAGACAGCTTTATGACTATTATGACACTGTTCTCAAAATCTAACCACGGCTGTTCTTCCATAAAATTTAACACAGTGACATGTGTTTAGAGAACGCGGAATATGTCAAAGCAATGGTTTTTCTTCTGACCCGTTCTTCCAGTTTTCTTGTGTCGTTCTTCCAGTTTTCTTGTGCAATGCTAGGGAGCTTTCTTGTAGGGCTCTTATGTCTGCAGAGAAATAGCTGAATAAAAATATAGTAGAGACTAAAGCTTTCATGATCTTTATATTAAACATACGCCGAGTTGTTTTTCTTAGCAGTCATCCTAAGAGAAAAATTACTTGTGGTTATGCTTCCAAATCAATATTTCTATTGGTAAATCCATCAACAAGTAAAATTGCAATGTGACCAAGCAGGAAGTTTTACTACCCAAAACAAGGACATGCAGGGAGTGTGTGCAGGATAAGCAGTAGATAAAGGCAGGATTCCGTTTCCTTTTATGCTCAGGCTTACAGACAGGCAGACCGTAACTCACCCATGCCTGCTGCTGACTGAGAGGAGCGCAGGGCTTATGAGCTGCAAGACATTTACTTCTAAAATTCAATTGCATTTCTTCAATCATTGTGAGCACGGATACCTAATTAAAGGGGTTACACACTGAGATTCTCTGTCACAAACTATAAAGCGTGGCCTAGTTGGAGTTAATTCATTGAACAAATATTTACCTTGTGTGTGCACCAGCCCCTAAGTTAGACAGAGGGAACAGACAAACCCAGGTTTTCTGTCATCTTTGAGCCAGGTAGTTCCAGACACTCATTTTATTGTTGTTGTTTTTGCTACTGTGGCTAACATGTGAATGACCAGTTTTATTTCCAGTTTTCTACTTGAACTACTTTATAAACTACGAAAAGCTGCACTTCTGATGTTCATCCAAAGTAGCAATCTTCAATGTGTTCTTAAAATTCCACAGTGTGTCTGTCTTGATGGGGCCAATTAGAAAATCTGGGGAGAGTGGAATTCAGGAAGTCAGAGAGCCATAAGCATGCTTGGAATTTCTAACAGATTTTATTAAACATTTTCTGTATCATGACATGTTCCAGAAGACCATAAAACTTAGTTTATATGAATATAAACTCCTTTTTTGCTTTACTGATAACTGTAAATAAATAATTCAAATGCCCACCCAGCAAAACAGCAAGACTTGAGGAGTATGCGTGTTTTTTTAAGTAAATATTTTCCTTGTAAATTTTTATAATCAAGAGAAAAATAATAAGGGAGTGCCTCTCTTTATTCCCATTTCTAACTTCTGTAGCACTAGTTGCAACATTTCTGCATATCCCAATAATATTGTTACAGAAATAGAAAATAATGAGTCATTTTTTTTTATTTGACTTTAAGAGAGGGGATTAAAGGCATTCTCTTGTTTGCCTTTCAATAAAGCAAAACGCTGATTTCTCCAGTTCAAATGACATAATCTGTCACATGGTTTTCACGGTAAAAAATCAACCGAACTAGATGCAGGCTATAAGTTGAGATAGCACCATTTTGCTCACTAAGAAGTCTTCCATGAAAGTGCATAAATGCTCCACAAATCACAGCTGTCTGGCACTGTTCCAGTGGTAGTAAGTGGGGATAAAAAGAGTTGGAGAGATTATCTTTAGTTTCATATGGCTTGGTAAACTAGATCCTACGTATGCTAATTTTGTACTTTTTTTAATAGATGGAACTGATTAAAAATATAAGTACTGCTGAACAGCCCTATTTATTCACTCGACATGTTCATTTCCTCAACTTCTCAAGGTAAGACGTTTTCCAGTTTAATGGTTCTCTCCATTCTTTTTAGTCCTTAGTCTCCTAATGAACAGTTACCTTAGGAATCTACCTTTATTTGCAAAGTACGCCAACTGCCCTTGAAAAGACATTTTTAACCCATTTATGTTTATTACAGAAGGATCAACATTTAAATATTTGGACAGAAACTTCATTTCTTCCTAGAACATCATCTTAAAGCTTACGAAAATTTGGAATTGTTTTTAATGAGAAATCATTTGACTTGATTGTTTTTTTCTTAAATCAAATTCTGTATGGAAACATAAGGCAAGAGATGGGTATTTTATCATGCTTATTTAATTGCACATTTTCAAATAATTTGATCCTGTTCAGGACCCTGGAAATAAGTTAGTGATGGAGTAATTCAATGATGTGGGATACTGGGGTGTGTGGACTCAATATCCAGCACAGGTATAGCAGCGAACCTGATTCTCTTCTTTTCTTTCTTTTTTTTAAATCATTTTGCCATAGGACACATGTACTTGTGGGAGGGACAGGAAGAAACAGTGAGAGGAAAAGTGAGAAATCACGCCCCAGGCCAGGCTTCAATCCCTTCTGCTCCATCCTCCTCCTGGGATTTTGGGCATGCATGCACAAATGCCTGGCATGACTTTCAAGCTGCTAGTTTCAGGACTCTTAACTATGGTTGGCCATGTGGGAGTCCAGCACCTTAACCACCATACTACCTCCTGGCCCCAAGTAAACCTAACCAATTCTTTGTCTCGTGCTCACTGTAGACGAACAAGAGGGATAGCAAAGCAGTTTATTGAAGAAGCGAACAGCTCCCAAGCATGGAAAGATCCAGAAAGTGGGGTTGCCAACTTGGGGCTCTTACCAAGGTTTTTTATCCTAGGGTTTTTATCCTAGCCAGGAGGGGCCTGTTCACATATTGGTATTATCCCCGTGGGGTCATCTGCTGTGCATGTCATGATGTCCATTTAGGGAGCTTGTACGCTTAGAGAACTTCTGGTAAGTGATGGCCAAGTCTTTGTCCGAGAGCTTCAGTCCAGAAACCACTATCTAGTGGTCAGCGATTGCTTGAGTTTTATTTCAGAGCTTTGGGCCCTAAAACCCATTCCCAGAATGTAGTGGAAACATGAAAAAAAGGTATCCTAGGTTAATCACAGAGTTATTGCTATGAGCTGGTTTTTTGTGGGCAGTTTCTAATGCACACTTGACTATGGTGCCTCCATCTTTGGGCCTTACGTTCTGACTGTCATTTCTTAACGTTCTGTCTCCTATCTCACATGTTTTCTAGAACCTACAGAGCTAGTACCAGCCTCTTGATCTACCTTTATAATACTCCATTTGATTATTCTAAGGCCATGTGTTTGACGTTGGAATCCTGCTTTCTTTAAGCAGGTATAGTCTTCTGATAGTAATGCAAATCTTTAAATTCAGGCCTTCCGGCTTTCTACTTATTAAGTTGCTAGCTCTCAGTTCTGTGCAGTCTCCTCTACAGTGGTCTATTAAAATACACTATCACTCTGCCTCCCTAAATTCCCCTGAGCTTCCTTCCCTCCCTTGCTGGCCCATGTCTGTGCTCACAGTTGGTGTCTATGACCTGATAGGTCACAGGTTCCAGGGACAGATCTGCTGACTATTCGTGGTCCTTGGGCCTCCCTTGTCAGCCATCTGATGGACAAATCCCTTGTTTTAAGATAGGATTAACAGCATCTCCCAGTCCACCCAAGACCACCAGAGCACCCAGTCCTGAGTGAGCAGACAACACCTGCTAGTTGGTGTTGCCCTAATAGCCCCAGAGGGCCAGGCACCAGGGAGGCTGGCTCTACCCTGAGCACTGGCTGCTGCTTCCCTGCCCTGGGACAGGTGACAGCCAGCCCAACTGAAAGCAGGTTTTAGCCATCAAAGGATTTCTCTCCTGTGCAGGTGGTCCTATGCAAAGTAAGTGTAAAAATGAGATTCAGCAAAGCAAATTATTAAGCAGAGAAGAGGCGTTGCTACCTTATCTTTAAAAGCAAGTTTCCCTGAAGTTCTCATGGCCTGCCTGATAGCCAGAGTTCCCATGCCCAGTGAATAGGACCCCTGCAGACTCTGCAGTGACCCAGGCCCAGGAGCAGAATCGAGGGTGTTTCCAAACATTGTTATAAGGTGGCACATCACTGAATCGCCCACAGGAAGTAGCCTGTGCCCTTTCTCTTACTTTCAGAAAACCAAGACCATATTGTTAGATGTGAGTCGATAATGAGAACGTGTTAGCTATTTTTGGAATTGCGCTTTACGACTTCTAAAGAGAAGAGTGTCGCTTTTCTGATCCTCACTGTTCCAGTGACTTCCTTCTGCATCACCCCCCACCCCATGTCCTCTAACCTCATTTATTAACTCTTTGCTTCTGAGGTCAAATCTGTACATCCAAACAAATTGCAATGCAACACATTTGAATCGTTATCTCAGAACAGTGTAAAACTCTAATGAGAAACCAAAGCTGTATCTTAATTGGATCAGCAGAACACACTGTGGTGTTTAGATTCTATCCTGGCCTCTACCCCCAAGCACACATGCAAGAGTTTAGTCTTGATGGCTTTAATTCTGTGAGAAAAAAAAAAACAATTGATAAATGCCTTTTAGAAGACACCGCATTTGCAGGAAACAGAATCGGGCTGGCTGTCAGGACCCCTGGTTGTTGGAGTAGGCCTTCTCTCTGCCCACCAGTGTGGGCAAGTCAGTCAACCCGTGGGGGTCTCCAATTTTCCATGTGCAAAACAGAGACAATTCTTGCTCACTACTACCTGGTGGGGTTGCTGTGAACATGTCAGGGATGAACCTGTGACCTGTCAGCCCATAGACACAACTGCACACGCAGACCTGGGCCAGTCAGAAGGGCAGGAAGCCCAGGGCTATCAGCTTAGGAGGGAGGCATATGGTGACAGGCCCAAAGAGGAGGCAGTATAAATTGGGAGTGGCATCTGAAAGGCATTTCTGTAGAAGTCTGTCTGAACACCTAGTTCAGCTCAGGGCTATGGCTAGCCTCCAGTGTTTCTCTGGTAACCCCTAAGGAGCAGCAGGGCTGTCTGCCCTCCCTGCTTTCCACTCCTAAACCCGAGCTGCTGGAGCACCCCTCTCCCATACAGTGCACCAGAACTGAGGCTTCCACAGCCGGCGCTCAGTGTGTGCCTCGCCTTCAAGAAACTGTTTTTCTCTCAGTCAGGGAGACACGCAGGGCCGGCTCTGTGACCTAGTGATTAAGGGAGCCAGAGCCCACATGGCTAAGTGCTCGGCTGGAGTTCCCACACAGCAGCTTGAAAAAACACACCAGGGCATGTGTGCCCCAAATCCCGGCGAGATGGAGAAATGGAGGAGAAGGGATTGCAGCAGGACCACAGCCCATGGAGGGGTGCTTTTTCCCTCTCCTGTTCCCTCTCTCTTTCTCTCTACACATGTCCCCTGGCAAATTTAAAAAGTGCAGTGAAGAGTGATGAACTAAGGAGGGTCACAAGGCTTCCCCTCAGGGAGGCGAGGGCAGAGGGCCTTTCCGCTGGGATGGGAAGGATGAAGGATGAAGGGGGAGGGCCTCCCCAGTACAGGGACCAGTATGAGCAGAAGCCTTTCCAGGAGAGGAACAGAAAGGAATGTAGACATGCAGCCCAGAGGCAGGGCCCATCTGCGGCAGGAAGGGCGTCAGCAGGGACATGATTGAGACTGACCTGCACAGCCACTGCCTACCCACAGGAACTACCACCTCTCCCACCTCACCCTTACCTGGGCCTGCTTCCTGCTGCAAGACTTTCACAAACTTAAATGGAAGGATAAGTGAAACGTTAATACCTTCCCAGAGGGACCGGCAGGTGGTGAAGTGGTTAAGGGCACTGGACTTCCACATGGCTAACCGTAGTTTGAGTCCCAGACTTGTCAGATTGCTTTCTCACTCTCTCTCTCTCTCTCTCTCTCTCTCTCTCTCTCTTTCTCTCTTTCTCCCTCTCTGGTCAAGTGAAAATAAATAAATAAAGTTAAATAAAATAATTCTTTAAAAAAAAAATACCTTACAGGATATTTTCACACTCACATCACATGGGAAGTTAAAAATCAGGATTTTTTTTCTTTTTTAAGGAAATAGCATTATTTAAGGACAATTTCCAAGATATTAAAGGCAAACTGTGGACGTATAAAGAAAGCTTCAAAATATATAATAACAGAGAAAAAGAACCACATCAAAAGTTGTTATGAGGGCTTTAACATGCTGTAGAAAATGAGTTCCGTATTTGAATTGTGAGGTACAGAGAAAATTAAGCTGCTCTGACGGAACTTCCCCACATCCCTGCTGGCAGGTATAGGGCCTGTGTGAGGACAATTGGGTTACTGTGACAAGAATTAGTACTGCCACCTCGTATCCTTTGCTGGTGTTTCTGATCTTCAGCACGTCATTAACATGCAGCAAGATACTTGGGGGTGAGCAGACTAAAAATCAAAGTCCACCTTTTTCTGCACAGAAGTGTTTTGGACTTTTGTGGGGTATAACATTGTACCCAAACTAACTGCCCCTTAGGCCCTTTTTTGGCATTTTACCATTAAATGTAGATACTCTGAGCGATGTAAAATGGGAGTCTTGGGAGATTCAATAGCTGACTGATGAGGAGACTTCAAAAAGTTTGTGGAAGGCTGGCCTGGTCACTAGTGGTTAAGAGAGTTGGATTCCATGTGGCCAACCATGGTTCACACCCCAGCCCCAACAGCTTGAAAAATATGACAGGGACATGTGCATGTGTGCCCCAAATCCCAGTAGGATGGAGAAGGAATTGCTGTGTGACCATGCCCAGCTGGGGATGCTTTCTCCCTCTCTGACTCTCTTTAGTGAGTACACATGCCCTCTGACAATGAAAAAAAAAAAAAAAAAGAAAGTTTGTGGAAAAACAGAATTAAAGTATGAGTTTATTTTGGTGGAAAATTCATCTTAAAATGCGTGTATAGTTTTTTCACACTTATTTCAATTATTTATTGTCTAGGCTTCTTGCTTGGTTTCTTCTTCTTTTTTTTCTTTTCCCTTCTAATTAGAAGGAGCCATTTGGCCATCTCCAGTTTAATCCAACCATGGGAAGTAACGGGATCAGACCAGTCAGATGTGTTTGTAGTTGCCTGGGGGAGGTTTCCTGCCAGAGGTTATAAGCACCACTTGCTCAGCAGAGATTTCACGCTTCAATTTGGATTCCTGGAGTTTTCCACTAGGCTGAATTTTCACATAGTTTTTGAACTCCCTGGAAATTTAGCCCAGACACATGTTTTTCCCTGGACTACCTGGAGAACTGAGTCAACTTTCCCTTGGCCTAAAAGATGCTGCTCTTCATAGTGATGGTTAGGGTTTTAACCCAGGGGGACTTCAAAAAGTTTATGGACAGATGAAACTAAAGTATATTTTGATGCAGAAAAATACTTTCAATCCATGCCTAGTTCTTTCCACAGTCTGTATTTTCTGTGAAGTTATGGAAGACCCCTCATATCTGTGTACTGTGGCTTCATGTGTCTTCCAAGTTGTTGAGGTAACATTACGATACAACATTTGAGAAAGTTCAGCTTTCCAACATTAGCAGTAGCCCCTCAAGTATGTCTTAGATGGACACAATGAAGAGACACTGGAAAGATTACAATTTAATTTGTCTCCCTTTTCTCTACTTTTTGTTTTCTAAGCATTTTGAAGGATGAGAGAGTAATTATTTTTCCAACTTAACTTACAATTCACACCAACCCCCAACTAGGCTCTTACAAGGAAGACCTTATGCAGTTTTACTTCAGAGCCCACGTTTTCAGAATAGACTGTGTACCTGATAAGAGATGTCAGTGTGCTCAACAATATGAAACCACCCTCTTCTCTTAGTGTTTTCTCATATCTTTCCTTTTCTTTTTTCCTGCCATGACCTCCTTGCCTTCTTTTGAAGTTTATTTATCTATTTTTTCCATGAGAGAAAGTCACCCCAACAAGGTCTTCATGCCACGATTCGCCTCCAGTCTCAGCCAACCCAGATCATGGGCACATGTGTTCAGGAAGGTCCCAGTACACAAAACTTGGACCCCTCCCATGTGGGTCCTGTTGCATTACTGCTGTGTCACCACCTGCTCCCTTTGCTTCCATTTCTATTTCCTCATGTACCTTAGATGATGGCTCCAACGCCAATGCTGACTTGCCAAAACAAAAAAAAAATCTAAAAATCAGCCAATCTCCATAGAAGCAGGTGGTGTGTGATGTGCACACGGAGGCATGTTGGACACTCTCTGTACCCTGTAGTGGAGTGTTAATTACTGATGGAAATGATGTTTTCACATTGGTTTTATGAATAAAATCTGACCCTGATGGCATTATTTAACAAAACAAATTGTATTTCACCATTCCCATGATTTTATTTGGTTTTCTTAATGTATTTCACATGTTGACTTTGTTTTCATTCTTATTAGCAAAGTGACCCATCTTAATTCTGTGCCCTTCATATTTTTTATAATGCGATAGAAGCCTCTACTTTGAAGAGAACACCAAAATAAAAACTGTTATTAGCAGTTAATGCTGTCTCTTAAACATAGCACGGAAGTTCAAGTTTAAAAAAATTAAAAGAAGAAGAAAGAGTTTTCTTGGTTTATCCTGTGTATGCGCTGCTAGCTAATCTCCCTGAAGTGTCACTTTCTTCCTCATGTTTCTGCTTGTGAGTGTATTCCTCATGAGCTCAGTGCTGTCAGCCCATCAAGAACAAGTATGCTGTTTATCGTCAGCTGTCTATTTCTTGCCTTGTCAATTATCCCTTCTCTCAGTAACCCTAACTCCAGTGGTTCAACCAACCCTCACCATTCATCCCATTAGTCTCAGCTTCCCACAGCATGTTCTGTCCCTTCTCCTCTCTAGGACATGCCAGAGAGCAGAACAGTGTTGTCTTTCCTGCTGTATATTGTGATGGGAGGTTTCTCTCCTGGGCAGAGAAGACTGATGTGCCCACTACATAGAGTCATGAGGATGGGGCAGACCTCACACTCCCTGCAATAAATGCCAAGGGTTCACACGTTATTGTTATTGGCTTCCAAAGGACCATTAAATGTCATCTGTACCCTTCTTAGCAGCCTCTATCCATGCTCCCTGCCGTCTCTGTTCCCATGATGAAAACTCTCACATCAAAATGTCTCCTCTCATTGACAAGGATCCAAGACAAGGGCCTCAGGCCCGTGGTACTTTTCATCCTTTAATGTAGGGAGCAGCACAGAGACAACCTCTACTTCCAGGCCATAGGTGGAAACCAGATCTATTCCCAATAGGATGGTGGTTGTCAGGGGCTCAGAGGGGAGGAGAAAGGAATAGGTACATTGTTTTGTGGGTACAGAAAATCAGCTTGGGTTGATGAGAAAGTTCTGGGGAGATAGATAGTGCAGTGTGACTGCGTTCAATACCACTTTACAGTATACTGAAAAATGCTGGAAAGAGGGACCAGCAGATTCGTTTCTGGACTCCCACGTAGTCGACTACAGTTTGAGTCTCGGATCCAGTGGCTTAAAACTCATGCCAGACATGTGTGCATGCATGCCCAAAGTCTTGAGAGGAGAATGGAAGAGAAGGGATTGCAGCATGGCCATCCCCTCTGGGGGGTGATTTCTTGCTTTCTGTCTCTCCAGCGAGCACACATGCCCTATAGCAAAAATCTCTCTCTAAAAAAAAGAAAAGAATAGAAAAGAAAAATGGTGGAAAGAGTAAAATTTGTGTTGTGCATATTTTAACACAGTTTTTAAAAAGAAGACGGTATATTTTCAAAAGCTTTTTCCAGTCATAAGAAATTATGTATTAGGAGGACAAAAGAATCTTTCTCCTCCAGAATAATTCTGATCTTAAGCCTTATTATTTAATGCATACAATAATATTTTAGGATAAACATCTTTAGCATTTTGATGAAAGTATACCTAAAATTATTTTGATGAAAGTGTGTACCTGCATAAATGCTTTGTGAAGTTACTGTGGAGGTAACTGAGAAATCTTCCCAAAGGCCATGAAAAATTCTTATTATGAAAAAAAAGGCATGGATTTCAAAGTTTTGTGCCAAAATAAACTTGTACTTTAATTCCCTTTTCCACAAACTTTTGAAGTCCCCTCATATTGTTGAAAGGTTGATTAGTTGATTGAGGTAGCAGGGTAGAGCAGATAGTGAAGAAAATATCTCATTCTGAGTGAGATATATAGAAATATTTCTGAAAGTGGAACACCATGAAGATATCATTCCTAGAGAATTATATCCTGCTTTGGATTTTTATCTTCTCATCAAAAAAGATAAATAAAAATAAAAATGATATTGGGTTGTTAGAAAAGTCATGACGTATTTTCATATGTTTTCTACGCAATAATGTGTCATGACTTTTCCTAATACCCAATGGATAAGCAGAGGGTCAGAAGGGGTGATTATAGACTTGGTAAATATAATCTGTGAACAAATGCTTACGAAACTGGTAATAGCTGCTATTTTAGGATGACTTAAAGGGAAAGGAACCTCAAATATGTAGAAAAATGAAGAAACTTCAAAAAGTTCATGGGAAAGTAGGATTAAAAGATAAAAATATAAATATAAATTTTATTTCTCAATGTAAGCTCCATCAAGTTCTAGACACTTTCCTTAGTGATAATACGAAGTGCATCTCTAAATAATAACAATAGTGCATCTCTAAATAACTGAGGGTCCTAGGAACTTAACCATGTCAATGTTGCTTTTTTCATATTACTAACTGAAGGAAAATGGGTACACTTTAAAGTTTTGTAAGATTAGGAAACGAAAAGAATCCCAAAGGAGTCAAATCAGGACTATAAGGTGGATGACTAATAATTTCCAGTCAAAACTCTCACAAAAATTGCCTTGGTTTGATGAAGAGGGTAATCAGGTGCATTGTCCTGGTGGAGGACTCTTGTGAAGCTTTCCCAATATTTTCCTGTGAAAGTTTCAGATTCCTTTCTCAAAACACTTATAATAGGCAGATCTTATCTTTCTTTGGCTCTCCAAAAAGCCAACAAGCAAAATGCTTGGAGCATCCCCAAAACCTGCTGCCATGACCTTTGCTCTTGACTGGTTCACTTTTGCTTTGATTGGATCACTTGTTTCTTGGTCTCCATTGCTTTGATTGTGCTTTGTTCTTCGGGATCTTACTGGTAAAGCCGTGTGTCATCTCTTATTACAATTCTTTGAAGAAAGGCTTCAGGATCTCCATCCCACATGTTTAAAATTTCCTTTGAAAACTCTGCAGCTGATCTGGGTGCAACAGTTTTGGCAGCCATCAAGCAGAAAGTTTGCTCAAGTTTTTACTCAACTCTAAATGATGTTAAGCTGAACTAATTGAGGTGTCCATGGTGTAGGCTATTTTTTCTACTGTCAATTATCAATCTTCTTCAGTTAGTGCACAAACAAGATTAATTTTTTTCCTCACAAATTAATGGTAAATAGTCTGTCACTGTCAGCATCATCTTTAATATTATCTTGTTCCTTCTTAAGATGAGTTAAACATTTATGAACTATTGATTTCTTTGGGGCATTGTACCTGTAACTTTTTGTTATGCAGCATGTTTCGCCATTTTTCTCCTAAAACTTCACCATAAATTTGATGTTTGTTCTTGTAGTCACTTCAGTAGAATTTATGTTGCTCTAATAGGGGCTGTTTTCAAACTGATATCTTGCATAGTGCCTCAGACTCCATCCCATTCGGTGATATAACAAGTTCATCAGAGTTTATTCTGATAAAAAAAAATGTGAAATCCGTACATAGTTTTTCATAATATGCCTTTCCCATGAACTTCTAGAAGACTCCTCATAATTTTGGTGACCAAAGGGCAAAAGGGTGTGCTAAGTCAAAAAAAAGGTAGCCTATCTCTTCTGCTGTCTAGTGTATGCACAGCTTTGAACCTATGATCAGCAATAGGTCCAGAGATCTTATAATGGTAACCAGAAATTTTCACCGGAATTAAAAAATATATGAGAGAAGAAACTGACCTTTAAAGAGGATGGAATGAGAGGGTAAATTTGCTTCCTTCCTCAGGCACTAGGATGCATAGTATGTTCTGATGGTATTGACAAAGAGACATGGTGGTGCAGGGGTGGTCAAGCCCAGCACCCACAGTGAGACACGGGTTCAAAGAATTGGAGACATGGACACAGAGAGAGGATAGTAAAGTGGAGAGTTTATTCAAGTAGAGGGAAGGAAGAACGGAGTTCCTGAGAAGAAGGGAAGGGTCCAGAAATGCATTGCTGAAGAGGAGCTGAGGCAGGATTTTTTTAAAATCTGGATCAGAGGGACTTTGTCCATCTTGTATTCAGGTGTGACTTGTGCATGAGTTTCCCTCATGGTGGGGATGCACATGCTGGATTGGTTCTCCTAATTTTGGAATGGGTACAAAGGTCAGGAGATTCTTTGTCTAAAAAGCTTTGGGCCGTAACAACCAATATCTTTTGTTTTAAATTGTATTTTATGATTTCTAATTTACATTTAATAGCGATACATCTTTACAGCATACACTAATAAAAACCATTATCTTCTTTCTAGAATGTGTTGGAGCCTGAAAAAAAAAAGCCTTTGTTTTCAGTTGTCTCCATCTTAAAACTTATTCCAGTTTGGGCTTATACCTAACTATATTTTTAAGGTTCCTGTCTCTTACTTCAGTAACATGATGCTATTTGGCCTTTTTTGTATAACTGACAGACCCCCCCCCCTGGATTGTGACAGTCCTGGAGGGAGCCAAGTGTGCAAAAGGATGGGGCTTGGCAGCCTGGACCCAATATTACTGCTGCTTTCTAGAAAGGGGGGAGATACACTTGTCTATCAAATACCACTCACACTTAGAAATACTAGATAGAGGCTGAAATACTTTCTGATACTTGACAGTATGTTCTTAAGCCATCTAAAACTTCTGTTCTGGAAAACTATCCTGGAAATCTTACTTGGGGTCAAAATGTACAAACAGGGGCAAGTCATCCATGCCCAGTAGGCCTTGTCACCCTCATGTCCATGGACACTGATGAAAGATGGCAGTGGCCAGGCTGAGAGCCATCCCCTAATGGGAAGTTATGCATTGATTCACATGATTGGGCAATTCTGCTAATTAGCATTAATGGTCACGTGAAGATAGAAGTACAGTTGAGGTTTTTATTTATTTATTTATTTTAAGATTTTTGCCATAGGCCACATGCACTCACCAGAGAGAGACAATGAGATGGAAAGTGAGAAGTCACCCCCCTGTGGGGATGGCCATACCACAGTCTCTTCATCTCCATTCCCCTGGGATTTGGGGCATGCACACACATGTGCCCAGTGTGATTTTCAAGTGATTAGGTCTGGAACTTGAACCATGGTCAGTCATGTAGGAGTCCATTGCTCCAACCACCATGCCACCTGCTGGCCCCAGTTGAGGTTTTTAAAAGCATGATGTATGTGGTATGGAGGTTAAAGGCACTGGACTCCCACATGGTCAACCACAGTTTGAATCCTGGACCTGGTGGCTTACTTTCACTTTACCTCTCTCTCTGGCGAGTGCATGTGCCTTATAAAAAACTGAAAGAAATAATAATAATAATAATAATAATAATAATAATAATAACAATGAATAAAATTAACAAATAATTCTAATAAAAGGAAAAATGTTTATTTTAAAACAAAACAAAACAAAAAGCATGATGCAATTTTTAAAAACATTTGCCATGAGTTGTGGCACATACACTTGCCATAGAGAAACAGAGAGAAAGAGGGAAAATAAGAAAGCACACCCTGTGGGGAATGGCCACACCATAATCCCTTCTCCATTTCTCCCTCCTTTTGAAATTTTAGGCGCACATGCATGCATGCATGCGTGACATTTTTCTCAAGCTGCCAGATCCAGGTCTCAAGCTGCCAGGTTCTCAAACCACATAATCGGTTATGTGGGATCCAACACCTTAACCACCACCCCCCAGGCCAGCCTGCATGATGCAGTTTTTGAGTATCACATTGGACTCATATTTTGTCTGATGGGATTCCCATTTGGTCTGTATGTTTAGTCTTCCTAGTCCCTAGCATTATTGCTGCAGTTGCTCCTCATCTTAGATAGGAAACCCAATTTAATTAAAAGAGGATGACAAGTCCAGGATGTGCATGCATGGTGGTTAGCCAGTGGGACTCCGGTAGTTGTTCATCCAAATGCATGACTGTCACCCCGTGACATTTGAGAACTGACGAGATTCACATAGGCAAAGTTGATCTTCCTCTTGAGTGATGCGATTTTCAATGTGACAGTATTGGCGAAATCCAGGATGTCATTCACACGTCCTGGTAACTAAAGTTCCACCATTGGAAAATCACTTCTTTCCATTCCTTTCGATTCTTCTCTCTGAAGTTCCTCTTAAAAATACAGCTACAGGATCGACAGGTAGTGTGGAGGTTAAGGCACTGAATCCCACATGGCTGACTCCAGGGTTTGAGTCCCAGACCTGATGACTTGAAAAATCATGCCGGGCATATGTGTGTGCACGTCCCAAATCCTGAGAGGCGACCAGAGGAGCAGGGATTGCAGTGTGGCCATTCCTGTAGTGGGTGATTTCTCATGTTCCTTCTCTGTGTGTGTGTGTCTCTCTCTCACCAGAGAGAGAGACACCTTATAGCCCCCTCCCCTATAAAATGCAGCTACACCGGGGACGATATTATCTCAGTTAATACATGAGAGAGGACTGGTGGCTTGTTATGTTTACTTTCCTCTGACTCTGGAGCCCCATGGCTCGGAAGCATACACTGAGGCATGCATTTCTTCATTCAATCATCACTTTTCAGTTCCAGTGCAGGTGCCTCATCCCTTTGTGAAAGAAATTAAAATGGAACTGGCAAGACTTGTTGTATTTTTATCTGAAACCACCTGCCATCGCTGGAGAATAATTATGTTAATTTTTGTCCTGTGAGGATGTGATTACCTTTCCTTATCCCTGGGATTTTCTTTCCATGATTAGGAGCTATATTATATTCTGGCTCAGCTACAGGTTATCTACTTGCTTCCTGCCTCAGTTTCCCCGAGTGTAAGTTGGGATAACTGAGGTTTTTACTCTGTTGGAAGTGTTGCGGGGCTTCAGTGAGTCAGCTACATTCGGTATTTACAACAGGGTGAACAGCAAGTCTAATAAATGTTGGCTATAATTCACCTATTTCCATCAGGGCACTCACTGGGATTGTTTAAATTACAGTGTAAAATAAGGGCCATTTCCAGCGAGTCTGTCAGAATTTACTAGTCAGCTGAAACATTGCCTGAGGGCCAGCGTCATGCCAGTGGTTTCTGTGTCAGCCTCTGGGAATACAAAGCCCAATACAGTAAGGCTCCCACCCTCAAGCCTAGTGAGCACAGATGGCCTCTCTACCTGAGCGTTAATGACTGGCCTGGTATGTATAGAAGCGCCCCGCAGTGTTTCCAGGTACCTGAAACGGGATCTTCATCCCTGCTTCCTGTGTGGTAATAAAATGCCTATCCATGCGCCGGCCCCATGGCCTAGTGGTTAAGGGAGCCAGATCCCAAGTGACCAACCATGCAGTTGCGGTCCCAACCCCAGGCGCTGGATCACACATGGCTGACTCCAGGGTTTGGGTCCCAGATATGGTAGCTTGAAAATCATGCCAGGGGAACCAGCAGTTAGCATAATGGCTGTCGCTGGACTCCCACATAGTCGACCACGGTTCGCGTCCCGGACCCAGTGGCTTAAAACTCACACTGGGCACGTGTGCGTGTGTGCCCAAGATCCTGAAAGGAGAATGGAGGAGAAGGGATTGCGGCGTGACCATCCCCCCTGGGGGGGTGATTTCTCGTTTTCTGTCTCTGTCTGTCTGGCGAGCCCACGCGCCCTTTAGTGAAAATCTGCCCAAAAAAAAAAAAAAAAAAACGAAAATCATGCTGGGCACATGTGTGTGCATGCCCAAAAGCAGCTTAAAAACTCGTGGGGAAATGAGGAGAAGGGATTTCAGCATGACCATGCCCCATTGGGGAGGGGTTGCGCCTCACCCTGCCCCCTTCTCTTTCTGACAAGCACACAAGCCCTCTAGCAATTGCAGTTTTTAAAATTAATGAATGAATTAAATGCCCATCAGGAAACACTGCCTGCTTATGATGGTGCCCATCAGCACCTCAGCAGACAAGGTCATCTTTGAAAACAACTTAGCCCCGAGGGGAAGCGTCATCTAAGTGGCCTGCCTTTCCTCCAGAGTATGGGTCGTGACGATCTGGTGTCTGTGTGCACGTTTAGGTTCGGAGGAGACCAGCCCGTCTACATTAATATCATCAGAGACCCCGTCAGCCGATTTTTATCCAACTATTTTTTCCGTCGCTTTGGAGACTGGAGAGGGGAACAGAATCACATGATCCGCACCCCCAGCATGCGGCAGGAGGAGCGTTACCTGGTAAGTCCTTGGTATACGGGTGGTTTCTCTGCTGCTCTGCCAGGGCCTCCTGCCCTCTCCCTACCTGGCCTTGCCTGTGGCACTTCCAACAGAAGATTTTGCCAGATAAATCCTAACTTATATTTTCTCCAGTAATCTTCAAATTTTGCAAAGATGAACAGATGTGTTTGGGAATCTCTCTTAGAAGGTGGCGAAGTGCTTTCTTTCCCTCACTCCATTCCATTGCCATGGCAGCCCTATGAGGGAAGAGATGCTTTCAGACGAGGACCTAGAGATTTGAAAAGGAAGTGGGGTTTGCCCCATACCTCGGTTAGGAACACCGCCATGACTAATTGTTTCTGGGAGCCCTGACTCCAAGTCCCTGGTTCTTCGCACCACCGCACAACAGAATCACGTCATCATAGCGGTAATTGTTTGCTTTTTCTAGACCTTGTTTTGAGACCCTCAGCTCCATAAGGGATGTTAGCTTTGACCCCAGTAATTGTCTCCACAGGGTAAAAGTTAACAACAATGGAGGGCAGAGTTACATGTCTGTCTTCCAGCAACAGAATAACAGGCATTTCTGTTCCCTTTGTGATTTGTATTGACAACGCGTACTGAGTGGCTGAGAGCCCCGAGTTGAGGCAGAAATCCTGGTCTCTGTGTCTGAGAGCTCACGGGTTCACTCAGAGCCATCCCGGGCTGTTAGGCACAGGCCGGAGGAGAAAGTGTTGAAGGATCAGTGCAAACATATGCTACTGCTGGAGCATGACCCAGGGCCTGTGCCTACTGCCCAGCGGCTCTCAGCATCGGCCATGTAGCCAGAGAAGGGTGCTGTTAGTCTCACTGCAAGCACAGTGCCTGAACTGCTATTCCCTAGTGTGGTTTTTAAAAAGGTAAAACTGTGGGCCAGCATGTGGCATAGTGATTAAAGGCACTGGACTCCCACATGGCTGACCACGGTTTGAAACCTGGATCTGGTGGATTGCTTTCTCACTTTCTCTCTCTCTCTCTCTCTATCTTTCACTCTGTCCCTCTCTAGTCAAATTAAAATAAATAAAGTTAGATAAAATAATTTTTAAAACAAAATGTAAAAAATGTAATAAAAGTACGTGTAGGGGCCAGCAGGTGATGTGGTGGTCGAGGCACTGGACTCCCACATGGCCAACCACAGGTTGAGTCCTGGACCTTGTGGCTTGCTTTCTCATTTTCCTTCTCTCTCTGGTCAAATTAAATAATAATAATAAATAAAATAAATGAATAATTCTTTAAACAAATTTTCAAAAAAAGTATGTGTTTGACTGCTAGAAGCATTTTTGGATGTTATTCTCCATGACAGTTTCTGTCTTAAAACCTGCGGTTAGAGTTGGAAACAACAGAGATGCAGAGAAGGTGTCTCCTCTGGGGGTGTACAACTAGGTATCGAGTAGTAGATGCATTGTTAAGAATAGACCGAAAGCTTTTCACTCATCATTCAGTGCTTATTCAACTACCTAAGGCCTCAGTGAAACCATTGAATGGCATATTTTTAAAACGGATCTTACCCTTTTTTAAAGTTTTTGTGTGTTTGTTTGTTTTTTTTGTTTTTGCCATACGGCACTATGTGCTTGCTAGAGAGAGACAATGAGAAATCACTGCCCTCATCCCCCCAGGGCAGGGGTGGCCATACCACAATCCCGTCTCCTCCATTCTCCTCCTGGGATTTGGAGCACGCATCACATGCACCAGCATGATTTTCAGCCACCAGGTCTAAGACTCAAACTGCAGTCAGCCATGTAGGAGTCCAGCTCCTTAACCACCATGCCACCTGCTGGCCCCTTTTTAAAGTTTTTAATAGCAAAAATTCCTAATCTTTCTCTTTAAACTACATGCTATGAATATGACTGTGTATTTTTCCTTCAGTAACAAGTATGTATTCAGAGTATATAATCGCTTACCAGAGAAGTAAGTTCTTCTCAAATTATCTTTACTGTTTGTATTGGATTGTGATTACTATTTATATATTCTTTGAAAAACATAGAGTACATTCCATTTCATCAAAATCATATTTCAAATGTCTGACTCGATCCTGATACTCAGAAAGTTAAAACCAAATGAGAGCAGAAAATGCTGAAAAACCAGAGATAAGGAAACAGGCCTTATGAGTACTGTTCATCAAAGCTACATATGAGACTAGAGAATTCTCAAAGCGTTTCTACTCTGTCTAAATTCTTTTGCCATATTGTACTATAGTTTTCACATGTTCATGCAAGTACTAAGATATAATTATTAGAGCCTTTGTAAGTATGAGAAAAACCATTACTTAGATTTTTTCTTGAAAGCTCATAAAATAGTGCAAATTGGTGGTGGGGATGAGTCCTATCGTCTGAGGAGCTGGTAACTCCCTTTATTACGTGACTTGAGAGATTCTAGAAGCATTTCTCTGAGGGGAATTCTACCCTTAGAGATCTGTACGGCCCCCTTTCCAAATGTAAGCATATTCTAGAAGGATCTGTCAGATGAGCTCATCGATTGGTTCTTGGCAAAGCCCCAGGAGGGAAGCACCAGGCTCTCCAGAGCAGCAGAGCAGAAAATCGAGGAGCTGGGATTGCGAAGAGGAGGGCTGGTGGGGGGTAGGTGGGTGTGGCTCCATGGTGAGCTGGCCCCAGCCTGACCCGGCTGTCTTCTTCTTCAAAGGATAGTTTGTTTATTTGGAAGAAGATGGTCTATTGCCTTTTTATTTTTTAATTGCTGAAACTTTTTATCCCATCTCCATGGTCCCATTAGACCCTTGAAATAAAACTACCCCCTTTCAGAGCCTGTCCTCATTTTGGCAAGCCTGGGTGGTCAGTTGTTTGACTCAAAAGAGGGTGTTGTTTGTGTCTCTGTGGGGCGTAGGCAGCTGTGAGAGACACTGTGCCCTCCGTGAGGTCCTGCCTGAAAGGGCCTGAGAGGGGTGCTCACCCAGGCTGCACAGGTCACCCCATCAGGGGACGGTGTGCTGAGGCCCCTCCCTGCGTCTTGCACACACAGAGGGTCGCAGGTCCTGGCTTAGAGTGAGCCTACTCATTCACTGCATCATCTCAGATCGCAGAGCTCCAAAGCCTCTGGCTTTTATCCACTTGCCAAAAAACGGGCAGTTCTGCCCTTGGCCCTGAGCCTTGCAGAGCTGCTTAGCATACAGCTGAGAGGGGGCCGGGTCTGCCTCTGAGCCTGCTCTGGGGAAAATAATACCATCTTGTGATGCTGGGTGGCTTGAAGGAAATGGAAAATGGAAAATGGAAAAGGGATCCTGGGATCTGCAGGATTCGTGGAGGTGCTGAGGGCACTCATAGGTGCAGGATGGGCCTGGGTCTCGAGGCGGGTTGGGACCTGCCATTAGAAGTCAGGCCTCCTGACTCACAGCACTGCTGTTGCCCACTGAGACCTTACGTTTTTACTTCCTGAATGGTGAAGAGCAAAGACTGGGCCAGGTTCCATGCTTTTTGAGCAACATCATTGCATGTAACATCCTCCGTACACCTTCACAAAGATATCACTGTTCAAATCATTTATATTCCAGCATCCTTACAGCTATTCCCTATGTGTTTGGGAAACAACTATTTCTTTTTTAACTTTCTATTTCTTTCCAAATCATTCTTCATTTAGCAGGAAAACAATTTTAATAAATTATTGCTAGAGTAGATACAAATGCGACAGATGGCAGCCAAACTGCAAAAACCAGTCATCTTGGGGTCATTTCTCTGTCCAGAGCCAGAAACTTGGCTGCCTCCCCTTTCGGGGAGAGGGTCTTCCAAAGCCCAGGCACGCCTGGACACGTCCCAGCACATGGGCCTCTTTCCCAGCTGGACTCCAAGCTCCTTTATTTCCAGGGTAGGGAAGTACCTGGCACACAGAAAGTGTTTAATGAAAGAATGAATGACTTTTAATGAAAAGCAACTGTTGTTGTTTCCTAGTGAGGGAGCATGTCCTAGTCCATTTTGTTGCTAATAACAGAAAAATGCCTGAAACAGGGTGATTTATAAAAATAGAGGTTTATTCAGCTCACAGTTCAGAGGCCCAGGGCCCAGGGCCCGTCTGGTGGGCATCTTGCAGAGTGACCGTGTCCATCAATCTCTCTTTTCTGGTTTTATTCCCTCTTTATAATCCCATGAGAACTCAGTCATGGGAGCCCCACCCTAATAGCCTTAATCCTAATCTCTTCCCAAATGCCCTACCTTTTGACACCATAATTGGATCAAGTGTTCACCCTTTTAATCCTGTTACAGGGGCCAGATATAACCAAACTATAGTAGAGGGCATTTTCTCCCTCCTGGTCACTCCCCTTTCCAGGCTCTGAGTCTCCACAAAAACGGATTTCTTATGCTGTTGTTTTCACTCTGCCAGTTACACATGTGTGCCTGTGTTCGCTGTTTGTCTAAACACTGGCCTTAGAAACCTTCTCAGAGAAATATTCTCCATAGATACCAGCTTTCAAACTCAAAAAAAAAAAAAATGCCCAGCTAAATTCCGTCCCCAGCCATGTTTGAAACCCCGCC
>NW_006160128.1:436667-454259 GCF_000334495.1 Tupaia belangeri chinensis
CGGAAGAGCAGGAAGGGAAGGGAAAAAAAATTCTCCCAGGAAGAAAACTGCCTCTGATGCTATTTATTCGCCTTGGCTCTCAGTCGAGGAAAGTAATGCATGTCTAAAAGAAAAGATGCGTAATTTACAACTTCTTAATTCATGAAGAATTCAGTGAATCATGTTGGCCCTGTTGGATTCTTGAGAAGCCTGAAAATCGGCCAGAGTCAGCAAAGGCTTTTAGAGCTATACATTTTAATCTGCTTGAAGGTTTTGGACTCTGAACGTCCTTTCTCTTTGGAAGTACACATAGGAAAACTGCTTCGTGGAAATTTCCGCTCTGTCCTGAACAGCTGAGCCTGCCCTGTGAATGATACCTCGACTTCACCTCTATTCTTCAAGTGTCATTTTTCTTAAAGAAAGAAAACAAATAAGGGAGTTGAATGGTCTGTTCTTTGTGTGCTTCGTAAATAATCCGTTTCCCAAATCTCTGGAAGGAAGAAGAAAGTGACACACTTTGTCCCCCACTGGTTCACACTTGGCTTCTAAGTGCTAGCGGAGAAGAGGGCTTGTGCAGGGCCTGCTAATGTTCAGTTCTGAGCTGCCCTAGCTGGGCTAGTCCGTGCTGTAGCCTCTGTGAACCTCACTTGTCTCGTGTATGCAGTGGGGCCATACCATACCTTGCCTCCGTCCTAGGGAGTGGAGAGCATCAACTGAACGTTCCACACAGTGTACAACTAAAAATCTCCAAAACACACTGCGGTATTGGTACTTGGTGCTTTCGTTGGTGTTAGTTAGGGTACCAGGAGTATAAGGCGTCAAGGAGGGCCCATAACCCGCTTACTTTGAAGCATCCATCCAACTCACAATAACCAACTGAGTCTAGGGACTCATAAAAAACAAAAATGAGTAAACAAAGATAAGATGTACCAAACTGGAGGAGACCTTGGGGCGTTTGTTTTGACTAAACAAAGGATCTAAAACAGGGTAAAACGGAGACTCTGGGAAAGAGACCGTGCTTGCTGGTCTCCCCAGCACTGGCCCGATCCGTCCTTTTTTCTTTCAATAAACCTTGTGCTGAGCTCTTGTCCTTCATTTCTCTTCTGTTCTGGGAAAGCCAGGACCACAAACCGCACAACCTACCTCTTCCGCCCCGTGTCTCTGTTGGAGACTCCACATGACTCAAAGGGGCCATTTTTCCTGCAGACATGAAGTGTTTCTGCCTGGGAAGGTCACAGGCCTGCCTGGCAGGTCTACCTCTGCAGAGGGAGGTCTCAAATGCCTCGAGTTCCCTTTCCCCTAGGAACTGGAAAGGGCTTCTCTGTGTTCCCACCAGCTGGGGAGGCGCTGACCCAGCCTGCTGGCACGCATTGGCCCCATGGTTATGTACTGAGACCTCAGCTCAAGTAGGCGCTGTTGGGAAGTCACAGAAGCGGCAGGTTCCCTCCGTCGAAGGCCTGCCGTCCAGAGGCGCCCCTCTTTCAGAGACGGTCCTTGAAATCTCCATTTGGCCTCGATGTGTTTAAAGCAGGATCCTGGGTGTTTTTAGACCAACGCTGCTCCTGAGGGTCGGCAAGGTCTGTGGGTACCCTGGGGCTTCTGCAGACAGAGTAGATGGGAAGGAGGAGGAGAGCAGGGAAAACGAAGGGACTTTAGAGAGAGAAGAGAGGATGCACCAGACGCCACCTGAGCCACCACCAAACAGCAGCAGTGTGTGTCTGTGTGTGTGTGTGTGTGTGTGTGTGTGGTGTGTCACAGGTGAGCATGCGTTCCCTCATACCACCTCATTTATCCTTGGCATCCTCTGGTGCGGTTATCCACACCCACTCGGCAACCCCCTTGTTCAACCCAGGGAGGCGAGCTCAGAAAGACCATGTCCTGGTCAAGATCACACCAGGAACGAGGGAAAGCTGCCGAGGTCGCGGGGGGCCCTGACCTAAGATTCACTCAAGTGGCCTCAGTAGGAGCCACGGAAGGGACCGGCAGTGAGGACAAAAGGACCTGGACAGGCCAGGGCCCAGCAGATAGAGCCGGGTCACATGGAAGAACACAGACCGAGCAGGGCCAAGCCTCGTAGTGGGAAACTACTTCTAGTAACCGCTCGTGTCTCCTGGGCTGCCTGGCCTCCCCAGCTCCCTTCCACTCGTCCTTCCTCTCCGCTCTACCCATGACCATCCCTCTCTGCTGCCTGCTCTCTCTCTCCCTCTCTTTAATGCTGAGGGCACATGTATGAGCCCCTAGTGGGCCCTGGTCACTCTGCAGTCCCCTTTCCTCCCAGTGTCTGTCCTGTCATGACCCTGGGCACGGGGGAGCTCAGCATGTTTTTTCAAATCACCAGGCAAGGGCTTGCACCCTGGCCAGTCGTGTGGGCTCTGGCTCCTCTGTGCAGCACCTGATCATGCCACAAGGCCTGCCCTGCTGCCTGTCCATGGCTCTCATTCAGGTGCCTAAGGGTGACTCCGTTTTGTTCAGTCGTCATGCTGTGCAGCCACCTCACAGGTCATGTTTGGCTGCCACTGAGACACGGCCCCTCTCTGCTGAGGCTAGGAGGGTGGGGTGGACAGATGGGACTGCTATGGCCACTATGTGGGAAGTGCCTGCAGTGGCTTCCATGCCACTGGGACAGTTGACCACACAGCTGCTCCAACAGGGACTTCGTACCTCACAGTTCTGTGCTCAGACATCTGACCCGGCCTCCCTGGGCTGAAACCCAGGCTCCTGTTCTGGAGGTCCCAAAGGGAGCTCGAAATCCTTGCTCACTCAGTGCGTGAGACTCCATTTTCTAGGCTTGCAGGACTGAAATTGCATTTTCTTGTTGGCCATTCATTGAAAGCTGTTCCTGTTTGCTAGAAATCACCTACATAGCAGGACCAGCAGATGGCATAATGGCTACATGCTGGACTCCCACGTAGTCAGGTATGGTTTGAGTCCCAGACCCCGTGGCTTAAACTCATGCCAGGTACATGTGC
The DNA here is from genome assembly GCF_000334495.1 of Tupaia belangeri chinensis. Lineage (NCBI taxonomy): Eukaryota > Metazoa > Chordata > Mammalia > Scandentia > Tupaiidae > Tupaia > Tupaia belangeri. The sequence continues at coordinate 439,616 of NW_006160128.1, forward strand.
ATGCATGCCCCAAATCCTGAGAAGACGTAGAAGAGAAAGGATCACAGCATGGCCATCCCCACTGGGGGGTGATTTCTCATTTTCTGCCTCTCTGTCTCTCTGGCAAGTGCGTGCACTCTATAGCAAAAACCTCTCTTTAAGAAGAAGAAGAAGAAGAAAAAAGAAAAAGAAATCACCTACATACCTTAGATGGTGGCCCCTTCCCTCCACCGTCAATACCACCTGCAGTAAATTCCTGTCATGCTTCCATCTCTCCTTCTGTTCCATTTCTCTAAGCCAGCTAGGAAGGGTTCTCCATGTTGCAGGACTTATGTCGTCAATTGGGTTTACCCAGATAATCCAGGCTCACCTCCCCATCTCAAGGTGAGTTATCTTAGTGTCATCTGCAGAGTCCCTTTGCCATCTAAGTTACAGTCATAGGTCCCAGAGACTGGAGTGTGAACATCTCTGAGATCCATCATGTTGCTATCAGTGTCACCGAAAAGTGCTTCCTCAGCAGAGGACTGAGGGGTCTGTGGTGGTGGTAGGGGGACTTCAGGCATGACAGGTATTCCTAAACTTGGCCCATCTCACCCCAGACTGGGGAGCCCACATCTGCTCTCCACTATGCCTTGCAAGGATGCCAAACCCGAACCAGGGCTTTTCTGTCTCTGGTCTGCAAGACTTAATGGCCAGGCGTACAGTTTTTTCTCTTTCTACAAGGGACTCATTCATTCTTCTTTCTGTTCATTCATCACCCATTCATTCTGTAAATATCGAGGTAGTACTTTCTGTGTGATAGGCATGATCGTAGCCACTGGAGGTCAAATGTTGACCAAAAATAGACCCTGTATGTCCTCATAGAGTGCAAAATCTCACAAAGGAGACAAGCATTCATCTCCAGCCACACGAATGGATGTGAAATAACAACTGCATGGCCTCCTACAGTGCAGAGGTCATGGCCCTGTCCAGACATAGGGTGGGGAAGATGGCCAGGTTGGAAGTCAGAGAAGTGGTGGGTGAACTGAAATCTGAACGTGAAGAGAAGGAAGAATATCCATGTATAGGATACAGCATGTGCAAAGGCCCTGTGGCAGGAGGGAGCACAGTGAGTTTGGGAGAAAAACTGGGGAGACTGGAGTCAGGTGAACTGAGAGAGGAAGGAAAGAACTGATGGAGTCATTTGGGCAGGCAGAGGTTGGACCCAGTGCAGGACCCAGTGCAGCCCCTAGGCCCTGGTAAAGAACCCTGGAGGGCAGTAAAGGGTCCAGACCAATGAAGCCATGTTTCCATGGGATCCTGAAACTTTTCATTTTGGAAAACAAAAATGATAACTTTGGCTACAACATACCTTATGGAGAAGGGCTTCAAGTAGATGTGGATAAGAGTGTTAACCAGAGGCTACTACAGTGACCCAAGTGCGAGATAAACCAAGGAGCAAGTACTTAGGGACCATCAGGCAGTAAAGGAGCAGTCCAGGTGGGAGCTCCCGGTGGTGGCGATGGTGAGCAATTACACAGAGGTGTAAGACTCCTCCCTGCCCGCTGCCTGGTCAGCAATATAGGACCCAGACTTGGAAAGCTGAACACCAGCAAGCAGAGAGGAAACAGCTCAGTGCAGCCATGTGAGTTGCCAGGGCCTGGGACATGTGGTTAGCAGAAGATCGATACAGACATGAAGCAACCTGAGACATGAGGTGAGGAGAGAAATCCATGAAAGTTGGGATATTGGTGGAGGCCTCTGGAACAGGAGAGGTGGGCACTGAGCGATCAGGGACGGATGCAGATACTGCATGGTCAAGGCACAGGGAGAACAGCAGAAGAGACTTTTCAGATGAAGTAAACACACCAGAAAATGTGCAAAAGCCTGAGAGCTTGAGGCTTGCTCTGTGCTGAGCCTCCATTCAGTGGGAGCAGGGGGCTTAGGACAGTGAGGCGCTTGGGGGTGGGAAGCAGTTCTCCAGATGTCCCCGCGTGGGCAGAGGCGCTGCTCTGATGGCTGCCCAGTCAGTTTGTCTGACCTGCTTGCTGATGGAAGGTCCCATCAGGAATATCAACCTCAAGGGCTGCCAGAGCACAGCCAGGTGCATCCGCTGGCCACCTGTCAGCTGAGCGCCTCTGCTCACCCTCCCACCCCTCACTATGAGTCAGCAAGTGGCTGCAGCTGTGTCCACTGCTGGGCTTGGCACTGCACCCCTGCTGAGCAGGTGGCTCCCATTTACTGAGGCAGTGGTGCTCAGCCTTGGCTGCTTGTGTTGTCACCCGAGGGTGGGGGGCTTTCAAACTTGCTGACACCTGGGTCCCATACCAGGAGACACAGGCTTGGTTTGCCTGGATTACAGCCTGGGCTTTGGAAATTTTTTTTCAACAGTTCTAGAAGTGCTGCCAATATGCAGCTAAGGTTGAGAACAACTGAGGTACCAACAGCACTCCCTCTCATCTGTGTTCGCAGGGGGTATTTTCACAGAGAACCACCCTCTGAATACATGAGATAAGCTTCCCTTTTTTTTCTCTGCTCATTTGGAAGAAAAAACAAAAACAAAAACAAAAACAAAAAAACTGTCCTTGCCATCCCAGTAAGAAAAATTTCCTATTTGTTAAGATTTTAATTGGCATATGCAAATATTAAGCGGTCGGGAAAGTTATGACATCTTTCTTTGTTTTTCTAGGCAGAAATGTGTCCCAATTTTCCAGACAACCCAAAAATGTCATTAAAGAGGCAAGTGCAGTATTTGCTGTTTTTATGAACACTCTGTGTCTCTAGTCAGGCTTTGTTCTAAAATCAAATGGGTAATATTTATTATCCATAAACCAAAGAGTTTATTTATATTGTTCACTTAAGATCTCACTTTAGGAAGCAATGCTTTAGGCAATAAAACAGAGTCAGCGCTTTGATAAATAAAATATTTTAGGACGAAGACATCTTTTTATTTAGGTAGACAGGGCACTTGGAATCTATTGCTGTCTCTTCAAAGAAAATGTGACACACTTCCGATGCAGGCCAATTTATACAAAGATATAGAAATGCTAAATAAAAGACACAGGTGGGTAGAACTACACTTTAAATGCATTCGGGAACGTTCTTTAAATACAATCAAGCAACTTGCTATTGAAAAAAGCTATTGGGTGAAGTTTTATATAAAGTAAAAAACTAATGGCTCCATTTATCTGTATTAAAATTTTGGATTTCATACCCTACACTTGCTTTGCAGAAGTTGGCACACCTCTGGAGTTGTCCTCAATTTGCTTTGCCATTTGTAATATTTTTCTCTCTGCCCAAGTGTTTTACATACACAGTATAAATTCCCCAAAGACTGAATGACCTCCAAACGTGTTCTTAAAAATATTTTGCAAAGTCTGAAGAAGAAAAAGCAAGTGTAAAACATCTAAGAGATTTATTGGGATCTCAGCTTGAATTCTAATTGTGAGTACTTATGAAAATGTCAATATTAACATGAAATACCTGGCAGTTTTTCTAATAAATGTAAATTGAATTAGATAGTGTGTAATTGGAAAAACACTTGCTTCGCTCAGGCTCTTGCAAAACAAGTCTCAGGGTCTGTTAGCTGCAGCAGCCTTGCCCTCTATTGGCTGGAAATTGAAGGACAAGGCTTTTAACTACAAGGACTGGAACCAGGACACAGGACCAACTCACCTTTTGTCACAATATGTAAGGCCCCTCCCAAAGCCTGGGGCACAGTGTGCACAGGAGCAGAGCCTAAGCAAATCAGCAAAAGCAAACAAAGATGAATTCCCAATTGAATGATTACAATAAAATTTCATATCCTATCCTAGCATCTAAAAAACGCTCCGTCTTCTCTGTAACTTAGAAATTGCAGATTAAACCAACCAACCACCTCTAACATATCATATCGGCAGAGATTCTAGAAATTAGAAGTAGGGGTGTGCTCATATATGTTTAACGCCCACCCTTCTGGAGGGCAGGACAGATTTGTAGCATTTGTAGACATTTGCCAATGTCTGCAGCGAGAGCGCACTCCCCGTGGTGATTTCAAGGTACTGACATGACGTCACCAAGAGCAGCGTTGAGAGACGCGTGTCTGCGTCTTACCAGCACTTCTCTGATTTAGCCCAGTGCACGTGGCCATGTGTTTCTGGTGTCAGGTGCAGGTTGTGCACTGTTCAATTTTCGAGCTGCTTGCCTCCACACAGCATCATCGTGCATTTTTACCTTTGCCAGTCTGAGAGATGAGAAGTGATGTCTCTGTGGGATTTGAAACTCCATTTCTCTTTCATGGGGGAAGTTGACCATTTTCTCATGGGTTTAAGAAGCATTTTTATTTCCCTTTTCCATTATACCCTCTCCCATTTTGCTAATGTTCTGATTTCTAGGCGTTCTTTAGAAAATTATGGAAATTAGCTCACTACTTGTGACAGGAATTGCAATTTTTTTTTTTTTCTATTTTGGACTCTCTTAACTTTCTATGGGGTGTTTTTTCCCGTGTAAAAATGTTTATTTCTTGGGAACCAGCAGTTAGCGTAATGGCTATGTCGCTGGACTCCCACGTAGTCGACCGCGGTTTGTGTCCCGGACCCTGTGGCTTAAAACTCACGCCGGGCGCGTGTGCGTGCATGCCCAAGATCCCGAGAGGAGAATGGAGGAGAAGGGATTGCGGCGTGACCATCCCCCCTGGGGGGTGATTTCTCGCTTTCTGTCTCTATGTCTCTCTCTGTCTGTCTGGCGAGCGCACGCGCCCTACAGTGAAAATCTCTCCAATAAAAAAAAAAAGTTTATTTCTTTGTAGTCAAATTTACCAACCTTGTCCTTTATTGTAGCCTCTGAGTTTTGCATTATAAAGACTCTCTTAACTGAAAATATAGAAAATACCATGTCGTCTTCTGCGATTTTTGTCATTATTCATGTTAACTTAACATCTGTAATCCACCTGAAATTATTCTCTTTTTTTTGGAATGTTTTTTGCTATAGGGCACGTGCATTCGCCAGACAGACAGAGACAGAAAGATAGAAAGCGAGAAATCACCCCCCAGGGGGGATGGCCACGCTGCAATCCCTTCTCCTCCATTCTCCTCTCGGGATCTTGGGCACGCACGCACAAGCACCCAGCGTGAGGTTTAAGCCACCAGGTCCGGGACGTGAACCGCGGTCAACTACATGGGAGTTCAGCGACATAGCCATTATGCTAACTGCTGGTCTCTCCACCTGAAATTAATTCTGGTGTCAGTGGAACATTATCAGTTCAGTATCTTTTTGTTCCCAGATGGCTAATAAAGTATCCTTACAACATTTATAAAAAAACCTTCTCTTTTTCCACTAAAGTGTCACCATCATATAGTAAATCCTTGGTTTGGGGGTGATTTTTCTGTTTATTTTGTTCTACTTATCTGTATTTTGATATACAAAAGGATAGTATTCTCTACATTTTATATATATATGTATGTATATGTGTGTGTGTGTGTGCATGTATAAATTATAAAATCATATAATATACAATAATATAATTACTATCATTCTATAATATATAGCAACTATTATATAATACACATTTTATTACTTATCAGGGCTCCATTTCTCCCATTACTTGACTTTTCCCCTAATTTTTCTAGTTCTTTCTTTATTTTTCCTTGAGAACTTTAAAACAGCTTGTTCAACCACCCTCCCCCACCCCTCCCTCCCAGGAAGCCCTGCTGTTATTTTATTAGATTTACATTAAGTTTTAGATTAACGCAGGGAGAATTGACATCTTTATGCTGAGTCTTATTATTTGAGGATGTATTTTTGCCTTTCCATTTGTTCAACACTCCTATAATTACCATCAGAAGAGTTTTCAAGTTTTCTTCATTATCTTGTGCAGTTCTTCTTGAATTGTGAGCATTTTATCTTGTTTATTGCATGTTATCATTACTGTTATTAATTTCTGTACATTGTGTTTAACTGAGCCAACTTACTGAATTATCTGTCTATACATTGTCAAGAGGTCCTGTTTAGTTTACCAGATAAAATTATATCCCCAGTTAATGGTCATTTCTTCTCCCTCTCTTTAATTTTTACTTTTATCCATTTACTTCCATTAGTATCTCTAGAATAGAATTAAACATAATGGTGATAACAATGGGTATTTTTTAATAGAAGTAAGACAATTAAAAATTACATCGCTAATTACCAACTTTTGCTCTTTTCCACTTGTTTACTAGGGTGTAATCTTTAGGACCCAGACATCTTTGGAATTTCATTTTAGGAAAATATAGGCAGCATAAATCTCAGTATCTAGTGACAGAAAGACCCGAGAAAAGGACAGAGAATATTTTACTGAACACCTCACATTGCACTGCCTGTAACTTGGCTACCAACTGCAGAGTGGCTGCTTCTCCACAGCCTGTGTGGGCAGAGAGTCAATTCAGAGTTGGTGTCTTTTCTTGAGTGCTCTCAGTTGGATGTTATCGTGTTTCTTTTCCCATGGGTGTGGTTTTCCTGGCTAGAAGTTCCTTGGTGACCACATTTAATAAATTGTAATAAATGCAGATAGATTCATCATTCACAGTTTTGCAATTCAAAGGAAAGCTGGAAAACAACTGGAGGCTGAAGGTCTAGTTAGGTACACACCGCTGTTCGCTTTTAATTATGGCAGCAAATGTCAAAAGGAATTGTTGCAAGTCAAGGGTAGGTCTGGCCCTCTCTGACACCAACACCCCCTCCCCCCACCTTTCTGTTGTAAAGCCTCTGGACTTGCTATGGGGCTGCTGCCGAAGAACTGGAAAATTCTGTGAGGCAGGTCTAAGCACACCTGACATTAGGAAGGTGTGGAACCCTTGAAACGAGCCCTGTACTCTAGCCAGTTTTCAGTCTATCCGTTCACCTACAGATATGGAAGCAAATAAACCTAGATCCAGCAGAGGAATACTGTGCTTGGTCCGATGATGTTCCTCTTTGAACTTTTGGACTTGTGAAGCACTGTGGGAACACTTCAAAGAACACCCCACTTCCTGCCACGCTCACTCTCAGCCCTGTGTGGTCAGCTAGCAACAGCCATTATTCTTCTTTTACTTCTGAAAGCTAAATTGAAGTGAGGGAACAAAGCCCCTCGCTTGCACTGTCCAGCCTTAATGTGTATCTGAGAATTTAACTTTGTCTTTTCTGGCTGCCCTTCTCATTAACTTGAGGTCAGTAATATTGCAAATCATTTCATGCCTTTTGCCTTTATGTGCAAACCCTAGACATTAAAGCCTGGATAATTCTTTCATCCTTCCTTCCTTCCTTCTTTCTTTATTTTATTGCCAGAGGGTGTGTGCACTTGCAGAGAGGAGGCGCCCTGCAATGGGACATGATCACACCACAGTCCTTTTCCCTCCGTTTCTCCATCCTGTCGGAATTTGGGCACACACACATAGAACGAGTATGTTTTTCAAGCCACCAGGGCTGGGATTTGAACTGTGGTCAGTCGAGTGGAATCCAGCTTATTAACCGCTGAGCTATGAGGCCAGCCCCTTTATTTTGAATGGTGGTTTCTATATCTGGCCCATCAAGGTTTGCTCCTGCTGTCTCACATAAGTTCTTTCCTGCCATAACTCCTTCAGCCCCAGGACTTCACTGAGGGCTCATAGTCAGTTTTTCTGCCCCATAAGAGTTTTGTGTGATCAGTTTCATAATAAGCATCTTGCCTAGTCTACTCTTGTCCAATCTGATCACTTAAGTTCCTTAAAGCTTTTGAGTAATATAAATATAGCACCTATTAGAATTCTTCTGATTAAAAGAGAAAGTTCTTCCTCTTCATCCATTCAGTTGAGTCTGCACTGAAACCCTTTCATCTTTCCTTCAGAATCTCTCTCATTTCCACTCCATCCTCACTGCTGCTGTCAACCTCACACTTTTTCATTTTCTTGAGCTCTGCAAAAGCCTCCTGACTGGTCTCCATCGGTCCCAGGCACTCCCTCTCTTTCACCTTGCATGGCACTGCCAGATTATTTTCCGAAGCAGGACTTCACATCATGCCATGTAGCTGCATGTTCAGGAAGTGAGGTGACTCCTGCTTATCATGAGGAATCCCAGAGTCATTTCTCTGACTTTCAAGACTCTGAATGACCTGAACCTCTCCTGCTAGCCTTGGCTTCTTGCTTTCCCAAATGAAAGGCTTCTCACATCCTCTCTCCAGAAATGGCATGCCCATTTCCATCCTCCTTATGCTGTTACCCAAGCTGAGAGGCTGCCTTTTCTTTTCTGTCCTTTCACATCCTGTTTATCTCCCAACTTCTCATCTCCAGTCTCTCTTGATCCCAACCCTTGGGATGCTCCCCCTTTTCTAGAATTCCAGTTGTCGGGCTCCTTACTCTGGAATTCATACTGTGGTTCACCTGGAGAGTTAATTTAACCCTCACAACAATTTTATGATGAAGGCTTTTTTTAAAACATTATATTTAATTGTTTTGTTTGCGGTAAGGCGCATGTGCTATATGGAGAGAGAGAGAGAGAACAGAACACCCCCTGGGGGGATGATCATGTTGCAATCCCTTTTCTCCATTCTCCTCTTGGGATTTGGGGCACACATGCACCCATGCGCAGTGTGTTTTTCAAGATACCAGGTCTGAGACTCACACCATGCCGTTGGTCATGGTGGATCTAGCCATCTTAACCACCATGCCACCTGGCTGGCTCTGAGGAATGTGTTATTATCATGATACCATTTTAGAGTTGAGAAGCCTGATGCTTGCGCAGAGAGGTTAAGTAACTTGCTCAGAGTTAAGTTGCATCTATTAAGTGATGGAAATAGGATGCAAACTCAGGCAGAGAGGCTTCAGAAGCCAGGTTCTTTGTCGCTATGCTGAACTTCTTTCTTGCTTCTGTGACTCTGATTATTTTCTTGGTCCTTTTCTGGCTGACTGTCAGCTCCCGAAAAGCAGATACTGTCTTCCTGTAAATGTATGTCCCATTGCCTCCTTGGAGCTTATCATAGAAGAAGGTATTAGAATTCACTGCAAATGGGCAAGAAATGTATGCTATTGGGTTGTCTGGAAAGTCGTGACACATTTTTACATAGAAAAACATGTCATGGCTTTCCTGGTGACCTAATATATTTTTTGCCAGGATTTCTTCAGCACCAAAACACCAAACCTCCCTTCTTTTTTTTTCTTTCTCTCTCTTTTTTTTTTTTTTTTTTTTGTGGTAGTTACTTCCTAGCATATTTTTTAATATTTTTATTTAATTTATTTCTTTTTTTGTATATACATTCAATTGCATTCTCTAGCTTACAATGTGAGCATTTCAATATGTAAACATTTCTCCCCAGTCCCGTTGATCAAAATATCTTTAACTGATAACACCACACTTCTCCATCCCGTCAATGTTCTACCTCCCTTCTACACACACACACACACACACACACACACACACTCTCTCTCTCTCATAGGACCTGACACATAGTAGGTACTCATAGGTTATTTGTCGAGTAAGTGACTAAATGAATATGTGATTAATTCACAGTTTGAATACTATATGATCATGTTAGCACATCCTTCTCAAGTTTCTCATTTGTATACATTTGCATATCTATTTTATGTGCCAGTATCTCAGTTACCTCTAGACCACTGCTGATGATTAAGCTGGACTTTTTTCTCAGCTATAAAATGGATGTGTCTTGCTGCATTCATGCTGTTATAACAAAAGTGGGCAATTTTGAAAGAATAGGAATTTATCTTCTCATGGTTCTGGCCATCAGGAAGTCCATGAGCAAGGCACCACAGGTTCGATTGTCTGGTGAGGACTGCCCTCTGCTTCCAAGGTGCTGTGTCTTCCTTCCCAGGGCCAAAGGCATAAGGAAAAGGCATCAAGCCCTTTTATAAGTGCACCTAACCCCTGAAGGGAGAAGCCCCCGTGGTCTGATCACGTCAGGTCCTTAGACTGCTCTATTGACTTCACCTGCATTTCGGAACGGACGTATTCAAACCAAGCCAAGTGTTCAGTTGCCCTTAGCAAGGGCAGCTGTGGTTTCTACCAAGGGCACTGCACATCTCAGAGTTCATTTCTCCACCACAGCTGATGGAATCGAAGTATGCCAATCTAGTTTTTCATTAGGAGGAAATTTTATTTTTAAAAGTGTCATCTTAAACTGCAAGCATGTCTGGTAAACATCACAATTAAACATGCTAAAGAAGAAGTCGTGTTGTCAAAATGCCCACTTAACCCACCCAAACATCTCAAACCTACCCTTTGCGGACCTTCTATAGCCCCATTTTTGTGAAGAGAGAGAGAGAGAGAGAGTGTGTGTGTGTTTGTTAAACAAGAGAAAGTAAATGGATACATGTTGGTAAATGCCAACTGTCCATATTCACAGAGACGCAGTGTCATCTCTGAGCCCAATATACCGTGAAAGGAGCGAAAAACACTAGAATTCTATGCACTGCTTCCCAGGGGCCCAGCCCCCTCCACTTCCAGCAGAGCGAAGGGAGCAGAGTGTTTTCTTTTCTCCCATAGAGCACAGTGGTGTTGATTTCAAGCAGTTCTTGTTACGACAGGAAGGGATAAAAATTAATTTGGAACAGAAAAGTATAGGGATTGTTTCCCCATTGTATTCTGCTTGAGGTTTTTCCCCCTAAAATAAGTTGAGAACCACGATGTAAAGAAAGAGACCTCAAGAACGGGTGACTGAGCACAGAGGAAAAAAAAAAAAGAAGAAGAAAAGAAAAAAGACCACAACTTGCTTCCAGAGACTGGAGAAAATTTTTCAGAAAGGAGGATTGGAATCCACCCATGTTCTATCAGTCATCTTCTCCTTCATCCTCCTCTCCTTCCTCTCCTTCATTTCCTCCTCTTCACCTTCATCTTCATCCCTTTCTTCATCTGTATCTTCCAGTCCCTTACCTCCTCCTCCTCACCTTCATCATCCGTGTCGGGAACCAAGTAGTACCGGAACAGATTTGGCCAAATGCCACCTTTGACGACCTCCGTAACTCATCTGCACCTGCACCAGGATGGTCGGTAAACCAAATCAAGAAGCTCTCTGGTTCCTCATGCTGCCTCTTCCTGCTGGCTTTATTCTCCATTTGGCTTGAACAGTTTGTCACATCCTTTCCAGACTGCCATTTGATTTCAGTGGACTTTGAAGCTGGATCACAGCTCTCGTTCAGATGAAATTACTAAACACATTTTTTACTATCAAAATAAAGGGACACTTCCATTATATTTAAAAGCCTTGACAAATAGGACTTTTAAACTTGAGAACTGTGAGCACTTGTTAGATGCAAATTATTCTGAGTAAAGCAGTGCATTGTCAGAAAAGTCAGGACACATTTTCTATGTTTTTTTTTTTTTTAACGCAAACATGCATCATGACTTTTCTGACAACCCAGTAGTGTCATTAGTCCAACAAGTCATGAAAATTTCCTTTTCAGAAATGTTTCTTTTTCATGGAGAAGCTCTTCTAAACCTGGGTAAGGTATTACTCATTTTATATACTATATTTAAAACTACTTTGGTCTCTTTTTTTCATCCAGTGTTGATATTAAGATTTTAGATAAAAAAAAAAAAAAACAAACAAAACAAAACAAAACAAAAAAACCTCATTGAAATTCTCTGAAAATGATATTGGTGAGAGCCATGCTTCTACAGAACACAATCTGTATTTAATTCATTTGCAAAGCTGCATTTAGCACTGAGAATTTTGATTTGGTCAAACTCAATGATTTTATGAGTTAACACCAAGTTTTCAAAGGTCTCTGCTTTTAGGAAAGTCAAAGTCAAAGAGCCTCATTAAATCTCCCAAACAGCCTTACTTGTCCCATTTTGCAAATGATAAGGCTGTAGTGAGAAGCAATTAAATGTCTTTACTAGAGTCTATTGGAATGGAGTCATACCGCGGAGGCCCTTGACTTATGAGCAGACCATCATCGGTAAATTAGAAGAGGAGGCTGTGAACAAAGCAGGAAAGAAAATGATAGCTGCTGAGAAATCATACATTAGGATAGGATTTGTCTTCAGGGCCCTTTTAACATGGGGTCCTAAGGAGTTGAAAAAAGGAAGGAAAGGAAAAAATAACTCACTTAGTCACATTTCAAGGCAGAAAGGAAACAGATTGTCTCATCTCAGCTGCTCATTTGAGTAGTCAGGACCGGACCGCAAAGGTTGGAAATTGCACGTGGAGTCAACCCTCATAACGATGCTGGTGTCTGCCGTGGAGAAGAACAATGGGGTTTATCAGCCCAAGAGAATTTAGGAAATAAATGTCAGGAACAAATTTGTGAAGCACAAGAAGTTCTAAAAAGAGCGTATGTTAAATTTTAAATAAAATTACAAAACCCAAAAGTGACAGCTGTTACCTAAACTTTTGCAGTCTTCTTTAGGTAGCCTGGTTCAGTATCTCACCTATCCAGAAAAGGACAGTCATCTCAAGGTGACCAAATCACTATACATAAACTCCCTGTCCCCACTACCCTGCCACACACACACACACACACACACACACACACACACACACGTCAGTGTATCGGTGCCTCTGGCTGAACTTCGAGGGGGCTATTTATTTATTTACTTAGTTATTTTTAAGTTTACCTCTTCTTCCTGAGTTTTTTTTTCTTTAAATATAAATAAAATTGGTAGATCTAGCATTTGGTTATCAATCTCTCTCTCTTTTTAAGTTGTTTGTTTATTTTTTCAATGAGGAGAAGGGCAGGTACTTTGGACAGGGTCTTGCCGTGCTGTGGCCCTCCCCCCACAACCTCTTCGTCAGTCAGTATTGCAGATTACAGCTGTGAGGGGGCATGCCCAGCATGTTCAGGTTGACCCACGGTGAAGCTTAGGCTTCCTAAGTGTCTCCAGCATCACACGGCAGCATGCTTCCACTTGTGCCACTGCAGCTGTTCCCATCACCTTCTAATGAGTCTCCCCCCTTGTAACTGGTTATGTATATATCAGGTGCATCAATATCTGGACTCTTTACATTCTGATATGATCAATTCATTCAGTCTTTTTCAACCAATGTTTAGCATCAACTCCTTAGCCAGCTCTTTGGCCAATACTGAGAATGCAGTAATGTGGTTCCAGCCATCACAGAGTGTATAGTCTGTCAGGGAAAACAGATACTAAGCAAGTAATTGGGAGAAGTGATCAGAATGTGGGAATGATACGTGCATAGATCAAGAGGCCCAGATACTGTAATACTCTCATGGATAGAGTTGAGAAAACAGAGAGGGACCAGCAGATGGCATAATGGTTATGTTGCCGGACTCCTAGATAGTCAACTGCAGTTCATGTCCCGGACTCAGCGTCTTAAAACTCACACCAGGGGGAACCAGCAGTTGGCGTAATGGCTATGTCGCTGGACTCCCACGTAGTCGACCGCGGTTCGTGTCCCGGACCCGGTGGCTTAAAACTCACGCCGGGCGCGTGTGTGTGCGTGCCCAAGATCCCGAGAGGAGAATTGAGGAGAAGGGATTGCGGCGTGACCATCCCCCCTGGGGGGGTGATTTCTCGCTTTCTGTCTCTATGTCTCTCTCTGTCTGTCTGGCGAGCGCACGCGCCCTACAGTGAAAATCTCTCTCAAAAAAAAAAAAAAAAAAAAAAACCCCACACCAGGCACATATGCATATGTGCCCAAGGTCCTGAGAGGAGACTGGAGGAGAAGGGATTGCGGCATGACCATCCCCCCTAGGGATATGATTTCTCTCTTTCTGTCTCTCTGTCTATCTCTGTCTCTCTGGCAGGCGCACGTACCCTATAGCAAAAATCTCTCTCTAAAGAAAAGAGAGAGAGAAAGCAGAGAATGCGTTATAATCTTAAACTGAAGAGTAGGTAGGAGGACTCGGTTATTAAAGGCCTTAAAAAGATGTCCGAAGTATTTGAGGCTTTAGGCTAACAGCGATAAACAGTCTTAGATTTTGAATGGTGGTTTGGGGAAGAGGATAGCCTGATAGGATTTATATTAAAATCTTGTGCAAGGGGAAGAGGTTTGGAACAAAGTAAATAATTTTGGGGGGTTTGAAATATAGTTGTCATGGTAGAGGAGACCAAGAGGAATGGATAAAAGTAAGATATATCTATGAGGTAGGATGTATCTATGAAGCAGGATGATTTCAGGTTTCTGGTGACAGTTCGAAGAACAGTGCTGTCGAGAGTAGAGAATGAAGAAACAACAGGGCAAGAAAAGCGAGTTCTGCTGTGGCTCTCTGAGTTTCTGGTGCCTGAAGTCAGAAAGCACTGAGACATCAGCAAGCAGAAATGCAGGCTGGGCTGTGTACGTGCAACTGGAAGTTACCAGTGTCCAAAGACAGGGTAACTCATGTACTAAACTCCATATTCCGTGAGGATTTCAGTACGAATCTATCTTCCATGAGAATTGAGGTGATGTCTGGAGCAATGTCGGTGCTCAGTAGCTCTTTGCTGGAGTTGTTCGATTGAAACCAGATTGTTGAAGCAAGAATTCCACAAAGAGGACAGTGTTGAGATGTGGCGTCATAGACTAAGAAGGAGGAAGTTTGAGAAGGCGGATTGTTCATCGCTGTCAGAAGGTTCAGGAGGGACATACCAAATAAGCACAGGACATGGGACCATTGGATTTACAACACAACAAAAGCAAATGATCTTACAAGAGCAGTTTTTATTCATCAGTAATGGTATAAGCCAGAAAAATGTGAGTGGCAGGCAAGAGAGACATGGGAAAGTGGAGAGGGCAGTAAGGAGGTCTGGTCCACACCATCCTGCT
>NW_006160128.1:454357-496706 GCF_000334495.1 Tupaia belangeri chinensis
CCCCTGGGTGGAAAGCATTGTTGAAATTCTCTCTCAGGGTCACTTACCAAAGGAAGAGGTGGGCCCTCAGAAACTAAGGGGTAAAGGAAGTCTATATCACTCTATCTTTTAAAGTCCTTCGAGAAGAAGATGGCAAGATGAGATTAGACATTCAAGAGACGTATTAGTGAAAATGTCTGTGAGGGAAAGATGATGAACAGGGAAGGAAGAACTGGGAAGGCAGAGCCTCTGATGACAGTGGGGGTCTAAGGAAGTTTTGGACAGGCCAAGGGGAGTCTTTAAGCCAAGGTCAGTCATCAGAGAAGTGCCGTGTCTTGCAGAAATGGGCATTAGACTCCTCACCACACTTAGTCTCTACCTGAGAGCAGACTGGAGGAAGCACAGCCTCAGCACAGGTGAGGTGACAAATTCAGAACTACACTGCTGGGGTCCTTGTTCACACTGCCCTGCAGCAGGAGCGATTCATGGCTGCCACACAGACATCATCTTAAGAGTTCAATGTTAATAGCATCCTCCTGAGATAGATTTTATACCCATCTTGCAGATGAGACACTAAGGACTACAGACATTAAGTAACATGCCTAAGTTCACAACACTGGTAAGTGTTATTACAGGGTCTGAATTTTAGCCAGTGGTATTCTAAAGCTGGCTCAGATTGTTTCTGGGCTAATTTTTAAATTTTTAGGAATCGTGCTAGTGATGTAGGATATTGGGGTGGCTGGAGCCCCCAGCACCAATGCAAGATCAGCCAAAGTGACCAAATTTGTATCTCACAATCAGGAAGAATGAGAAGAGTTGGCTAAAGGAAGTGGGAGTAAAGCAGAGTTTTATTGAAAGAAAAAAGTTCTGTCCCAAAAGAGAACTGTTGATTTGAGGCTTTTACTAGAAGTTTTGAACTAGCAGTCTAGACAATGTGCTGGTTGATAAGGAAGTCGTCTTCAGAAAATTATCTATATGGGGCCGGCAGGTGGTGTGGTGATTGAGGTGCTGGATTCCCACATGGCCAACCATGGTTCAAGTCCCAGACCTGGCGACTTGCTTTCTCGCTCTCCCTTTCTCTCTGTCTGTCTCTCTCTGGTCAATGGAAGAATAGTGGTAATAAATCAAATAAAATATAAATAAATCTTTAAAAAAAAGAAAAAAGAAAAAAATTATCCATGAAGTTAACATTCCTGGTTCCCTGTTCTGATAATCTGGTTGCAAATTATTATTGTGGTCTTTGTTTTGTGCCCCTGGGCCATAAAGACCATAATCTTGGTTCTGGTATGTAACTGCTTTAGGCACACTGCAAATTGTGACTAGGTTAAGCATTACTGCATGTTGTATTCTGTGTGCAGTTTCTAGTGAAAGCTTGGCTACTGTGACTCCATCTTGGGCCTTTACCCTAATTATATATATATGTCTCAAGGCTATCTCCTACCTAACCAGTCAGTTGAGATCAAGACAGTAACTTGAATTTAGCTGCAGGAGGAGTATTTACATTCAAGGAAATCTTCAAATACAACACATAAAGCCTTTGTTTGTCTTTTCTGACAAGGTGATCATTATGCATTTATTAGCATACCACTGTTTTGAACCCAGGCTATCTGATTCCAAGGCCACCCTTTCAACCCCTATGCTACATGCAATTGGCTTTATGTTTTTCTGATGCAGCTATGATAAAAAAAAAATCTCTTATACCATCTCGTTCTCCGAATCCTTGTCTGAGAGGTTGTCATGCCCTGTGTTTTGCTCTTCCTTACATTGCCATCATCATTGTGTCTGTTTTCAAGGACAGGGAGAGCAATCATTATATTCCTTGAATAGCCCGCTGCTCTAGCTGCTCTATAAATATTTGCTGATATCCATCCTCACCCTACCGATGATTAAGGATTAGTTACATCTGTGAAATAATATAAAACGATGATTAAAGATTGGTTACCTCTGTGAAATAATATAAAAAGTTGTACTTGCTTCTGTTCCTGAATCTTACATTTGTAAAGGCAGACAGTATTGGAAAATGTGTTTCAACCTCAAGATGACCTTTTCAGAGAACTGTAACATCCATTACAGCCCAGAGATGGGGTGGTATGCTTCCTGCCTACTCCCACCTCTCAGCTAGGAGCTACATTAATTACCTGCCTCTTTGGCCACTTTGAGTTTATTGGGAAGCTGTTTATCCTCCCAGCATGCCCTCTTCAGCCTGGAAACTGAACCCTGCATGCCGTCTGCAAGCAGGGAAGGACAGGAGGCTTCCAAGCCCCTAACTCTTCCCTCTCTGTGTCATGTGCTCCAGTGCCTGAGAGCTCAGCTCTGCAGAGAATGACCCAGAATGGGTTAGGATGGAGAGAAGCTGCCCAGGGACTGCAACCACTATACCAAGTGGCCCTGTCACTCAAACGTGCAATCCGTGAACTGAAAAAAAATATGCCTCCCTTGGAAGCTGCGAAGAACTCGTTTGTGCCGTGAACCCGGTGTCCAGATGAGAAAGCAGGTCTCTCACAAGCAACTATTACACTTAAGAGGAGCTCTTTGAAATAGTTTGATAGAGCAAGAAAAATCTATAATACCATCATTTCTACACCACTTCTTCTCTGCTTCTTCCTTATTAACTTGTTTATTTATTTATGTCTTCCATGAGAGAAGGAGGTTGAGAGACAGAGAGACTCCCCCCACAGGATCTTCACAGCGCAATCCAGCCCCAGCCAACCAAGATCATGGGTACATGCATTTGCACCCAGCATGTATAGGGAGACTTGGGATATGAGCCCATGACCTTCCCACGTGGGTCCAGCATGACAGAGCCATTACATCACTATGTCACCAGTTGGCCCTTAATTCATTTTGAAAATTCTTTTTGAGTGCTTGGTATGGGAAACTTCTCCCAGCACTGAGGAAACATCAGTGAATAGAACAAAAATTATGACTGCTAAGAAATTTATATTCTAATTTCATCTTTTGCTCCAGATCACCTGATCTTCATCATGTTCATGTCATTCATGAAGCACGTTCATTCCACTGAACAGGCATCTGTGCCAAGGTTGGGGGAGCAGAGGGTTAGGTCTAAAGAAACAAGAGACAGGCCCCTGTCTCGAGGCATTCAGTCTAAGAGGAGAGGCAGACACATAAGCAGGGTTCTAACACCAGGCATTATCTGGGAGCATCCGTGGTTTGGGAGGGTCATGTCCACGTCATGCTTACGTTAACTGAGAACATATCCATGCAGAAAGGGCCTAAGTTGAAATAGCTTGACACAGAGCAAGAGCTAATGGCAGTGGAGGTTACTGGACTTTAAAGTGTGAGGCAGGAATGAGAAAGAAGCAAAACCTGAGATTGGACAGGGAGGCAGAGCCTGTTTCAGGTGTCAATTCCCTGGTTTACTCCATTCCCTTTGTAAAAAAATAGCAGCAGGAGCACCCACTACCACAGCGACGTTTCTCATGGTTGTTCTCTGAAAGACAAGCAGGAAGCCCAATGAGGATGCTTCCCTGGTCTTTGACCTGGAGCTGCAGACGCCTACAACATCGTGGGCATCTCACGCGCCCCACCTCCTCTCAGCCACTCCTCAGAACATCCCACTTCATCTTCCATCTCGGCCTCTCTCCCTTCCAAATCTACCCTTCGAAGGAGACTCTACCTGTTCCCAAGGATACATTTCCTTCATTCCTCCTCTTTACCTCTGATTTTGGTGCTTCACTGGCCTACGGGGTGGCAGTTGAGCCTGTCACTCTCTCCCACCTCATTCCCCTCCCTTTTCCAAACAGTAAGTGAGCCCAGCCATGAGCTTCACAGTCTGCATCTGCTCCTTCTGGAATGGCCTTTCCCGGAAACGTGGGAACCTCATTAGTCCTCCATCAGCCAATAATAAAAGTGGAATAATAGATGTTCAGGGCTTTGAAAGGACAGGAAGCGTATAATTCATCGTGTTTTTCTTGTTATCATTTGAGGCCTCTAGACCTCTGAAGAAGCTATTTTGGGCCTTGTGGGAACTTGATGAAGGTGGAATTCTTTGACCTCAGTAAGTGCCCCTCAAATAAAAACGTCGGTGAAAAAGTTTAAAAGGTTCAAAAGAAATTAAGATGCCGAGGGGAGGAAAGGACTGAGTGAATTATTAAGAGGTTAGAAATTTTACAGCCTTCCTTGTTGAAGGAGGTGAACAAGCCTCAGCAGAAATTCAAGTCCTGAATTGCTATTACTTTTTACGAACTGTATTAGCATGTTACCAACACTTATAAGCTGACTTGAAAGAAGACAAAGGCTTTAAATTAAAAAATAACCCATGGAGACATTAAGCAAAAGCAAAAAAAAACAAAAAACAAAAAAAAAAAAATAAAAAAAAAAACCACAACACTGTTGCCAAAATAAAGGGAAAACAAGAGTGATTGACCTTTATTCTATTCAGATAAACTGAAAACTTGGATAACATTAATGAAAGAATATGTTCTATGGACAGCAAAAGTGCAAAAGGTGACAAGTCCCCAACTCTGTAGTGTGTCCTTCCAGGTGAACAGAGACTGTATTAAATTAAGGTAGCTTCATTCAGTCTCTTTCCACAAAGGGGCTTCTAAAACAGAAACCAAAGCCACTCCAGAGTCATTGCCCTTCTAATCTGAGAGGCTGAAGGCCCACCTAATGGGACACTTTCAAATCTTCATGACTCTTCCTCTAATGAGAGTTAAGGAGAAGTTGCCAATTCCAAACTTTTCTGAGCATTTTGGGAATGAATGAGTTTGTCTTTGTTAGTTCATCTTCATTTGTAATTTAGATGAAGAATGTCTAAATCAATGAAAAGCCAACTAAAGAAACTTAAGCTTCATTGTAAAGAAATTTCACATTAACTACAAAAAAAGAAATTAAGTTTATAGAGTTAGAAAGTTTGAAGACTTTTGCTTCCTTTTAATATTTTATTTGGCTATTGGCATTACAGTCAAGACCACTCACAGTAAGAAAAATAGACTCTGTATAAAAAAAATACTGAAAGAGGCTATACACCAACTTCTATGTCTATGATATTTTTATATACTTTTTATCTTTTTATCTTTTATTCAAAAATATGTATGGTATATGAAGAATTATGGTTGCTTTGTATTGTCCTCTTTTGATTAATTATGTTTCAGAGAATGAACACAAACTAATTTTGTAATAAAAATACTTGAAAAGAAAGATTAAGATTTTTGCCAATAAGATCTTTCTTTCTTTCTTTTAAATTCAAATAATTAAACAAATCAGTATATTAAAACTGAGGACCCAAAGAAAAGCTTCAGTGATAAGTCAGCTACTGGATGGTAGTTTTCCATTTAGCTGTTTGACCT
This sequence comes from Tupaia belangeri chinensis, assembly GCF_000334495.1. Classification (NCBI taxonomy): domain Eukaryota; kingdom Metazoa; phylum Chordata; class Mammalia; order Scandentia; family Tupaiidae; genus Tupaia; species Tupaia belangeri. The sequence goes on from NW_006160128.1 coordinate 459,649, forward strand.
CTTTCATACGACACCAGGGTGTTTTCATAGATAAAATTACAATCCCAGATATTCAGACTTTCAGATTCATATTTTCCATCTCAGCCCACAAAAGCTTTACTTGGGGATTTCTGTAGAAAATTCTGGCTTGTGTTTCAGCCATTTGCCTTTTCTTTGTGGACATCAGAAAGATACAGTAGTCGACACTGACAATCCCCAGATCTCCCAGAGACAGCACTTCGAAGCTCCGTATTAATTGACTGAGATGCTCTTTTAAAGCACCGATTTCTTTCTAAAACAACTCAGAGTAAATAATGAGACTAGCTGTAAACTACAATATTTATAAGAGGCATAAATATTGAAAAACCCAGAGATGCTTAATTAAGAGCATGAACTAGAACTAGAAAAGGGAGGAAGAGTTCCATTTAGATTCAATGGAACCTGAAACTGATCATGTCTATTTATTCACTCAAGAAATATCGGCTGAGTGTCTACTATGGGCTGGCTTCTCTTCTAAGCCCTGGATAGCAGTGAGCAAGAGGGACAAAGCCCCACCTCTCATGAAGCTGACACGCTAGTGAGATGGGACAGATCAACAGAGAGGCAACTAATGCTAATATGTCAGGGGTGATAAAAAGCTAAGAAGAAAAACAAAACAAGGTAAGAGGACTTAGAGTAACTATGGGTGCTGTTTATGTCAAGAATCAAAAAACTGTACTCAGGGAGGTATTCTGAACATGGGGGTCATGCCCTCTCCAAAAAAGGGTAAATTTCAGAAAGTCTATGAATTCTAGTAAAGGAAAAAAAATGCATCATAGTTTAACCAGTTTAACATTTGTTTGATTTTGAATGTAAGTGAAAGATTATAGCAGTATTAACACTACCAATAGTGTCCATAGGTATTTTTTACAAATCACCATTGTTGAATCACAAAATAATCATTCATGCTAACATAATACTTAGATCAATATTATGCTAGGTATTAGGATACTGAGAAATCTTGTTATGTAAAATATTAAATAAGCACCTACTTTATCACAACTGTTCTATATTTTGATAAATAATTCTGTATATTTGGTTTCTTTTGTAATCCTATATATTTTATTCCACACTTTTAGACATATTGCTCTGAAAGGTAAATCCTTAGACTATACCAAAATGCCAAGAGGTCCATAGCAGTAGTGCTTTATGCCAACTCCCATATTTCATCATAGAGTAGTAAAACAATTGTAACAAAGGTTGGGATTTAGTATAATTAATCGCTTTTACTGCTTTATCAACAATGTTCTTGAGATAAGCTGGCATCTGTTATTGTTGTGAGTGGTTGGTGGAGAATGCCATGACTTGGGACCAGCAGACAGTGTAGTGGTTATGTCGCTGGATTCCCACATAACCAACTATGGTTTGAGCCCTAGACCTGGCAACTAAAAGCTCATACCATGTACATGTGGGTGTGTGCCCAAAATTCCAAGAGGAGAATGGAGGAGAAGAAATTGCAGCATGGTCATCTCCCTAAGAGTTGATTTCTTGCTTTCTGTCTCTTTGGTGAGCACACACACACTATAGCAAAACTCTGTCTCTGGAGAAAAAAAAAAAAAAGAATGAAAGAAAGCCATGACTTCAGTAAGTTTAAGTTTAGTCACCATCTTGGTTCGTGTTCATGACCCATCTGTCACGCCATTTAGCTTTGCTCCATCAGCACCAATGTCAACATCATAGAGAGGCCAAATAACACTTCAGTGTTCTTAGGGGAACAGTTTTGATCTTGTGGACCTTGAAATGATCTTAGAATCCCACTAGAGGTCTGTGGGCCACACTCTGAGAACCACTGTGGTGGATTAAGTAGCTGGAAAAGATTCTTGTAGGCACTCGAACCACCCAGAGGGCTCTCTTTGCATAAAATTCTGTGGGTGGTCATTGTAGTATGCTGTCCAGTGCTTTGAAATGAAGTTTTACCCATGCTGTCTAAGGAAAGTTTTCAAAATTTCAGTAAAAAGTAATCTTTTGTTGACAGTTTTTGGTGATACGACAGTCTCAGCCCTGGAAATACACCATCCGGCAGAGATTTGTGTCTTCTACTCAAGAAAAAAAGCATCCAGTACCAGGGGATCTTAACCCCTTCATGTCATAAACCCCTTTAGCAGTCTAGTGAAGACTACAGACCTCTTCTCCAAATATTGTCTTTAGATGCATACAATAAAATACCCAGAATTACAAAGAAATTAATCATATTGAAATACATTTCTATTCACAGAAATTGCTCTCCCCAATCTCCACTGCAAGGAAAAATATCAAAGGAGATGACATTTATTTTTTGATATTCTTTTTCCGATCAGTTAAGGTCATTTTTTTTTATATAAGCTATATAGCTCACCAGAGAAAGACAGAGACAGAGAAGAAAGTGAGAAGTCACCCCCCTAGGGGAGATGACTGTGCATCAGTCCCTCCTTTTCTTCTTCTCTCAGGATTTTGGGCATGCACACACACATTCACCAGGTGTGATTTTTAAGCTGCCAGGGTCCAGGACTTGACCTGTGGAGTCAGCCATGTGAGAACCGCCACCTTACCCTCCATGCCACCTGATGGCCCCATCAATCACCATCTTAAATGCTCATATTGCAAATGGCAATAAGACAGATTTCTAGACCTGTCAAGGCCAAGGCAAGGAAATAGGATACAAAGAACAGGTTTCTCCTTAGCCCTCCATGAGACTGAGTGACACGCCCTCCTGTTACACATAGTCTTCCTAAAGGAAGATGGCCATGGGCTGGATGTTAGAGAGATCTTAGGCTCCATCTGCCTAATGGTTGTTAAAAACACATTTAGACAAACCAAAACTTAACAGTTTATTTAAACAAAGGGCTGGCGATTTAAATCCAGCAACTCCCGGAAGATGGCTTCTGAGAGACTACTGGCTAGCCATGTGGTTTACATGGAATACATGTGGGCGGAACAGGAAAGTGACATGTGCAGTAAAAGGGAAAGTGTCGTACAAGAAAACGTAAGTGAAGGAGGGAGGTAGAGAGATCACTGGTTACAGGTGGATGGTAGGCTACATGGACAGCCTGAAATGTGGGCTTTCTGTGACTGAAGCATGACTAGTGTGACTGGCTGTAACTTAGAAACCAGCTCGGAAAAACAGCCTAACATGTATGATTTTTGGCTTATCTGTAGGAGTCCCCTGTGTGGGAGTACAGCAGGCATTTTAGGCCAGAACAGTTTAGTTTAACATAATCTAAGACTGTCAAGAATTCTCCACTCTGACTTTCTAAAATTTTGGTTACTCTTTTAGGGGTAAAAAAAATGTTACAATTTCCTGGCCAACCCATGGTCTGCTGGTTAAGACAGCTGGATCCCACATGGCTGAAGGCATGGTTCAAGTCCTGGTCATGGTAGCTTGCAAAACATGCCAAACATGTGTACATGCATCCCCCAGATCCTGAAAGAAGGGAGAAATGGAGCCAAGGGGATTGCAACATGACTGTGCACATGGAGGTGCTTTCTCACTTTATGTCTCTCTCTCTTTCTCTCACTGTCTCTGCACTTGCCCTCTGGCAAAAACAAATCCAACATGTCCTGTATTTACCATTTTGTTATGATAAAGTAGATGTGTTTGTGCGCATAGGAGAGAAAGAAACACTCTTGACAGGGTCTCATCATGCTGTGACGTTCAAAATCCCAAAAGGAAGGAGAGATGGAGAAGGGATTGTGGCATGATCCTTCCCCATAGGGGATACTTGCTCACTTTCTCTTTCTCTCTTTCTCTCTCTGGCCAGAGCATGTAACCTCTGGCAAAAAAAGAAAAAGGAATTATAAGATTTCTCATACAAAGCCAAATGTTTAGCTTTTCTTATAAAATCAGGAGATCCTGTGTTCCAATTTGTGAAACAAATTCACGCGATCATGATTGGCGGAAGCCAGGCAGCACCTGCCCACTTGAAACAGAATGTGCTTTTCCAGTTTGCCCCAGGCTTCTCCACTCTGTAGCATGTGCACACACAGAGCTCTATTTGTGCCTTCAAGTGACTTGCTTGGCACTTGCAGGCACTGTTTGCCACCCCAGCTCTAGAACATGGCTTCCTGGGCGGGACAGGGACTGGACTACACAGCACAGTGACCAGCAGGCAGTGGAGCCCCGTAACAGTATGGAAGGACTCTTCCAGACTTGTTACGCTTATTGCAGTTACACCTTGAGTGTGGATAATGTTTACCCCAGTCGTTACTGAGAATTGAGTCTCCCCATGTGGCTTTCCAAGCCATTCATAAGACAGACCTAGAAAGCGAGAGAGAAATAGCCCCCTCGCAAATGCACTTGGCCAGTTTTTCACAGGACTCTGTATTTCCTCCCACAGATTCTTTCACTTGTGTGTCTAAGATAAACACAATTATACTCGTAGTCTGTGGAACTGACCTCTTCCTCACTGGTGCGACTCATACGCATTTTAAATTGTGTTTATAAACTATTTGCTTTTTCTTTGTCTTTGGTTCTCAATCTGAAAAATTTAGAGGAGAGACGTTCTGAGAAACTGTTTTAGTTCTTCATTTTAGTAAATGCTAAACGGGGCCTGCTCTGTGGCCTAGTGGTTAAGGCAGCCAGATGCCCCACATGGCCAACTGCATGTTTTGAGTCCTGGCCCCATTGGCATGAAAAACACATCAGGCATGTATATGTGCATGCCCCAAAAATCCAACAGGTGGAGAAACAGAGGAGAAGGCATTGTGGTGTGTTCATGCCCCACAGGAGGAGGTATTCTCTCCCTTTCTCTCTGTTTCTCTGTTTGTCTTTCTGGTGAGTACAGGAGCCCTCTAGTCAAAGAAAGAAAGAAGACAGACATGTAGAGAGAGACTATACATATTTTTGTAGTAGGAATTATTATAGTGTTTTGAATTTTTAAAATTATTTATAGAGTTTGGTCTGGTCTAGGCACAGTTAATCTAAAAGGGAAGGAGCCACCAGTAAGATAAATAAAGAGGTAATTTTTTTCCTTAAAAAAAGGCATTTATGACGCATCTTTAAATAGTAAGAATGTGTGTTTATAGTGGTCTACCAAGTGTATGAATCCTAAGACATGTAATAAAATGACAGGGTCAGAAATGAAGACTTTAGAGACCAGCAGATGGCATAATGCTTACATCTCTGGACTCCCACATAGTTGACCATAGTTCGAATCCCAGACCCAGTGGCTTAAAACTCACCCAGCCACCTGTCTGTGTGCCCAAAATCCTGAGATGAGAATGGAAGAGAAGAAATTGCAGCATGGCCATCCCTCCTGGGGGAGGCAATTCCTTGCTTTCTGTCTCTCTGTCTCTGCAGCAAGCATATATGCCCTATAGCAAAAATCTCTCTTTAAAAGAAAAAGAAATGAGGACTCTAAAGAGACTTAGGATAGAACATTATAGAGGTGGAAATCAGGATTCAAAAAACGTCTCCCACCTTCTAGAAACCAGAACAAGCTTTAAAGTGGTGAGAGAAAGATAGGCAATCGATGAATGAATGGGTGGATGAATGAGTGGGAGAGTGAACGAATAAACTAGAAAAAGTGAGTCAGATACTGAAACTTGTGGCTGGAGGCACAACTGTGCTCTTAGTCAATCATTTTGCTGGGATTTCGGGGTTGTTTTTTTTTACTATACACTACAGAAATTTTCAAATATTCATAAAAGAGAGACGTATATAGCACTGCCACAGAAAGGCCAGCAGGTGGTGTGGTGGTTAAGGGAGCTGGACTTCCTCCCGGCTGACCACAGTTGGAGTTCCAGACCCAGTGGCTTAACTTTCTCAGTTCTTCTCTGGCCAAATTTGAATAAATAAATAAAGTCAAATAAAATAATTCTTTAAAAAATAAAATTTAAAAAAAGAGCTCTGCCTCAGAGACAATTCTTAGTCATGATTCCAGAATCTTTTTTTTTTTTAAATAGAGGTTTTTGCTATAGGGTGCTTGCGCTCACCAGACAGACAAGAGAAACAGAGAGTCAGAAAGCGAGAAATCACCCCCCAGGGGGATTGGCCACCTTCTCCTCCGTTCTCCTCTCAGGATCTTGGGCACCCACGCACACATGCCCGGCGTGAGTTTTTTAAGCCACCAGGTCCGGGACACGAACTGTGGTCGACTACGTGGGAGTTCAGCGACATAGCCATTACGCAACTGCTGGTCCCATGATTCCAGAATCTTAAACTGATTCCCTGGACCAGCAGTTAGCATAATGGCTATGTCGCTGAACTCCCATGTAGTCAACCGCGGTTTGAGTCCCGGACCCAGTGACTTAAACTCACGCCAGGCGCGTGTGCGTGTGTGCCCAAGATCCCGAGAGGAGAATGGAGGAGAAGGGATTGTGGCGTGGCCATCCCCCCTTGGGGGTGATTTCTCACTTTCTGTCTCTCTCTGTCTTTCTGGCAAGCGCACACGCCTTATAGCAAAAACCTCTCCCCTCGAACTCCCCAAAAAAGAAACTGAAATTCCCAGTTAACCTGAAATAATGATTCCATTTCATTTCAACATGCCTTCATTAAATTTATAGTGGTTCTCTGAGTTCAGGCAATGGGGCCACAGCAAGCAGAAGCTGCAAGTCAAAAAAAATCCACAAACATGCTGTTTATACCCTGGGTAACCAGAAGCTGAAGTGTGACTTTTGTGGTTTGTTTTGGGTTCTTAAGACCAAACTAGTAGACTATTGGATGTGAAAGAAAGCAAAAGGAATTCTGAACGTCTTCAGCTGGGAAAGAAAAATCATCAAAATTCTATGAGGCCGTAACAAATTTCTGTGGCTTTTAGAAACTTGTGTGGCCCACAGGGTCATTAATAACACTTCTGGTATAAAGCCCTTAAAGAAGGTCCTTGGTTTCCCAGGGATTCCTGCATTTTCACACTTGCAGAGTTTCATGCTAGTTGGGAAGATCTGTTTGAACTTGATTTTTCTGATGAGTATTGTCTTCCAGAAATACTGAGCTGTATTGAAACATGGCCTGTCTTGGGACATCTTTTAACAGGTGAAACAAACAGATTTGGGGGTGAATGTTTCTCTTCTCTCCACTTCATAATTCAGCTTTTAAGTAAAATGTGCAGTGGTCCTTCCTCGGTTTTGTAAGTATCTTTTCCTTCTAATATTACACAGAGGACAGAAAAAAGTTAAAATATATTTCCCTATATTCAGATGGAGAATGGTGTCATTGTAGACCCCATAGGATCATTGGCGGTTCATGTAAAGGATATTGAATGCCCACAGAATAGTGACTTCGTCCATCTTTGATATGACTAGGTAGGGGTAAGGCAGTGACCCTCTGTGTAAACCTGACCTTCCGCTTATTTTAAGGGCATCCCAGTGTGAGTCGGCAGTAGAAGAGCAGAGAGGCCCTTGGCCTGTACACTCCCGAATGTAACCTGCACGGTCTCCTGCAGGCAGAGGCTGCCGTCATCCATTGCTGGTCTGAATGCATTCCTCTAAGTAGAGCCTTCATCTGGAAGGCAGCTTTTCCAGAGGAAATAGGCTGTAGGTCATTTAGCGTCATTTCTCTCATGCAGATTTGCGCGAGATCGACCATGATTTACCTTGATCTACATTATGGTTTCAGTACTTTTGGTTTAATACCTATTAGTACTTGTGTTCTGAACTGTATTCTGCTGGTGAATTTTTTATGATGTTGTGTATTGAAAAACAGAACCATCATCTGAAAGCTTTTATCAGGCCCATGGTGAGTCCCATGGCAATGTGCAAGCCCTAGCACAATCCAAATAAAACTTTCATCATCTGCTAACACCACTTTTATGAACTCACTATAGTAAGCACCTGCCTGGAACCAGGTGGATACCATAATATAGAGAGGAGAAACTTCTAGAAGTTTAGACTATTTTACTAATAAAGAACATGTGCAGCAAAGACCATGACTTTCAGAAATCATGACAGATTTCTAATATCGGAACTTTCGGCAACACACTTGAAGCAACTAAAAGACTCAAAGCCAGGACCAGCAGATGGTGTAGCGGTTATGTCACTGGACTCCCGTGTAGTCGACCGCAGTTTGAGTCCCAGACCTGGTGACTTAAAACGCACACCGAGTGCATGTGCACGAATGCCCAAAATCCCAAGAGGAGAATGGAGGAGAAGAGATTGTGGCATGCGCATCCCCCCTGGAGGGGGATTTCTCGCTTTCTGTCTCTCTGTCTCTCTGGTGAGCACATGAGCCCTGTAGTAAAAATCTCTCTTAAAAAAAGACTCGAAGCCACACCATATGACAAAGTCACTGCTGTGATGTCACAGTGTTTCACAGGGTCTGTGGGAAGGATCCTTAGGAGATGGCATAGTGGCTACGTCGCTGGACTCCCACATGGCCGACTGTGGTTTGAGTCTCTGATCCAGTGGTTTGAAACTCATGCAGTGTGCATGTGTGTGCATGCCCAAGATCCCAAGAGGAGAATGAAAGGCCATCCCCTGCTGGGCTGATTTCCCCCTTTCTCTAACTCTCACTGTCTCTGTCTCTCTCTCCAGTGAGCCCATGTACCCTAAGGCCAAAACCTCTTTTTAAAAAATAAGAGGAAAAAAAAGAAGTATCCTCAGGAATCGCACTGTTTGATGTCAGGCTCACACTGTGTATTGCTCTTTGCTCTCTGACTCATGAAGCAAAAATGACTAGATTTTAATAAACATGTGGCCTTGCTGTGGCATGGCCTTGATATTTTACCAAGCTCTGCCCTCTGACTTAGTGCGCTGCACTCACTGTACCCTGGGTCACCCACGCTCTGTGCTCAGCATTCCTTCGGGCAGACCTCCTGTGACCCATGCAGAGCCCAGTCAGGATGGTTCAGGGATTTCCTACTCCCTCAGCCCCAAACCTAGCACAGCGATGGAGACCGTACAAAGATGGAATCCAGAGGGATCCGTTAAAAGCAATCAAGTTAAGGAATAAAAGAGTCTCCATGCATGGAGGAATAGCAGAGTATTGAAGAGTGGTGAAGCTACAGGCCCGCTGGGCTCTGGTTTAGAATCCGTGGCAGCCAGAAAATGAGCTCCTGCAAGATAAAGGAGACTAAAAGTGCCCCTGCCAAGGGAGGGTGAGACCATGCTCTGTGCTTTAAACCAGAGCTCATGCTCTGTGCTTTAAACCAGAGCCTGAGATGGGGGGCTGCCCTCCTCACTCAAGCAAAGATGGCTAAACATCATGGCTCCTCACTGCTGCCTGGGAGGATGGCTTTACAAGGAGCTGCAGATCTAGGGAGGTGGGAAGAAAACCTAGTTCCCTATGTGCTGCTTTGGAACCAGGTCTGTTACGTTCCTGTTGCTCCCATAGGATGGGAGTATAAATAAGACCTGGTTCTGGACTACGGGGTTGAGAGTCTAGATAGTAGCAACTGCAAAACCACTGGGAAGGACAGAGGGAAGGAGGGAAGGAGGGAGAAAGACAGACAGGAAGAGGAGAGGGTCAGGAAAAAGAGAAACTGAATCTCCCACTCAAAATGGGGCTACAGAATAAACACTTGAAAGTGCATGACAAAATGTAGTATCAAGAACGGCAGGCAGCTGTATCTACGAATGGAACATGAATTCACTCCAGATGATAATGAGAAATAATCTGACAAGGGTTTTTGAGTAAGTGTGCCCAGGAGATTTAAAAAAGTAAAAGAAGTAATAACTTCCACTTAAAATGAGCAGGAAATTAAGAGCATGTAGGCATTTTTAAAAAAGAATTCATTTGAAGCCAGCTGGTGACAAGGTGGTTAAGGCAGCTAGATCCCACATGGCCAACTGCGTGGTTCAAGTCTTGGAACTGGCACCTTGAAAAACATGCTGGGTCTATGTCTGTGCATGCCCCAGATCCTGAAAGGAGGGAGAACTGATTATGGTGTGTCCACTTCCCATGAAGAGTGCTTTCTTACTCTCTCTTTCTCTCTCTCTTCTCTCTCTTTCTCTCTCTCCCCTCTCTCTCTCATTTTCTCTCTCTCTCTGGCAGGATTTTTTGAAAAATAATTTTATAAAATGAAAAATGAGGTCATTGAAATAGAAATTTTAAGAACCAGCAGGTGGCATTGTGATTAAGGCACTGAACTCCCACATGGCTGACCACAGTTCGAGTCCTGGACCTGACAGCTTGAAAATCACTCCAGGCATATGTGCAGGTGTGCCCAAAATCCCAAGAGGAGAATGGAGGAGAGGGGATTGTGGCGTGACTGTACCTTAGGGGATTTCTCATTTTTATCTCTCTGTCTCTCTGGTGAAGGCACTTTCCCAATGGTAAATAAATAAATAGAGAGAGAGAGAAAGAGAAATTTTAGAAACAGAATAAACTCTAATTGGACTGAGACCAAAAATAATGGGATGGGGAAAAAACACTATTTAAATACTAAAAAATCAATGTAGCAATATTAATATCAGAAGAATTTTAGTATAAGGCAAAAGCATTAATAAAATGGAGCTTACATGAAAATGAAGAGAACCAACTACCAAGAAGATATTCTATATAAATGTTAACATGGTTACATATTAAAAACTACAAATAAAAAGAAACAGGCACAGTTATTTGTTGGCTACTTGAGGCCAGGATGCTTAACATAATATCTTAATTTATGATATAATTAAAGAGTCTTGGTATTGGTTTGTTAAACTGTTCAACTTAAATTGTTTAAATACAATGAGCAACTGATACTAAGCCACTCCAAATCAAGAATCTCAGAAATAAAACTGCATTAGACCATATTGCAATATCGTAACTTTAAATCATATTCTCCTCTTGGGATCTTGGACACACACACGCATGCACCTTGCATGAGTATTAAGCCGTTGGGTCCAGGATTCGAACCACGGTCACCTATGTCCCTAGCAGCTTCATTTTAATATCTCACTTGGTACAAAATTGAAGGTACCCAGTGGTTTTATAAGTAACTCTAACTTCAGTTTAAAGACATTCTTTCTAGTACTGTTCAGACATTAGATGCAGAAGGAAAATGATTGTTAACCAAAAAAACACTAGAATTATGGTAACTAGTGACTAATAATATAGTCTACTTTCTCCTTTGAAGATGTTAGTACAAATCTGGGATGGGCTTACCTTTTTTATCCTAGAATCTGTAGGCACTTATCTGCCTTAATAAAATAACCATACACTCTAGCAAACCTGCTCGCTTTACAGCCCTTCCTGTCCCGGAGCGTGGAATAGCATTGGGTCTGACAGATGTGGCTTTCAGAAGGTGCAGAGAGGTGAAGTAGGGAAGCCTGCCCAGCACCCACCCGTGTACAGTGTGCCATCCCAAAGGCCACCTTGGTGTCCCCAGTTTTTTATGGGCTCGAAAGTCTACTCTCTACTCATTCACAGTGACTAATGACAACTAAGATAATCGAGGAGTTAACATGCTTTGCTGGAAATGCTTGATATGGACATTACAGACCAAAATTATAATTTTAATTTCTTTTTAATAAAATATGCTATGTTTCTTGAAAGATATTTTTTTATTATCATCATAATCTTCTTTATATTACATTGGATTACATATAACTTTACAGTGAATTACATTGCTTTTTCAAAAGGGAATGCCATGCATGTCAGTCAATACAGAGACATTAATCTCCCCGCTTCAACATTCAATATCTTTTCTGTTTTTCCCAATCATTATTATTATTATTATAATTATTTTTTTAAAATAGTCAATCGCTATTTCTCATTTTGCTTGTAAAAAGACTTTGCCCACCATGAAATACTTCTCAGACCAATCCAGTTGAGAATACTATGCATGTCATCATCGATAGTTAATAAGCCATATCTGTTTCTCACTAACGTTCTGCCTCTCTATTGTTCACTTGCTATCTTTCTCTATCCTCTTCTCTTCACTTCCCCCATTCCACACTGTCCTATTCTCATTAAGTACCTTCACTGATTTTATGTCCTCCAATTTTTTGCTCTCTATCACAGAACGCAGACAGTCGGTATATATTGAGTGGATACATACAATATCTTTCTTTCATAGCCTGGCTTACTTCACTCAGCAATAGATCCTCCATATCTGACCACTTTCTATCAAATTCCAGGGTCTTGTTATTTTTTATGGCTAAGTAGTATTCCATAGAGTATATATACCACACTTTTCCAATCCATTCATCAGTTTGTGGACATTTAGGTGGGTTCCATGTCTTGGCAATTGTGAATAATGCTGCAATAAACATGGATGTGCAAGCACTTTTCTGACTGAGCGTTCTCCTGTCTTTTGGGTAAATACCCAGAAGTGGGATTGCCAGCATGTTTTTCAAACTGCAGAAGCCAGGATTCCAACCATGGTTGGACATATGGGACCTGGCTGAAACCTTTTGTTTTTCTGAATCAAGTTTTATCTTTGCTGTGCAGAAACTTCTTAGTCTAATATAGTCCCACTTGTCTATTTTAGGGATTATTGCCTGTGCTTTGGGAGTCTTATTTAAGAAGTCTTTGCCTACTCCAATGTCTCCCAGAGTTTCCCCAGCATTTTCCACAAGTAGTTTTATTGTCTGAGGTCTTAGGTTCAGATCTTTGATCCATTTTGAGTTGACTGTTGTTAATGGTGAAAGATGGGGGTTCAGTTTCATCTTTCTGCAGGTGGATACCCAGTTTTTCCAGCACCATTTACTAAAGAGGTTTTCCTTTTCCCAATGGATTGACTGATATCCTTTGTCAAAGATCAGTTGGCTGTAAGCTTTGGGGGTTATTTCTGGGGTCTCTATTCTCTTCCATTGGTCCACATGTCTGTTTTTATGCCAATACCATGCTGTTTTGATGACCACAGCTTTATAGTATATCTTGGGATCAGGGAGTGATATGCCTCCTACTCCGTTCTTCTTGCGCAGGATTGCTTTTGCAATACGAGGTCTTTTATGGCTCCAGACAAATTCTATGATTGTCTTTTCTAGATCTGTGAAGAATATTTCTGGTATTTTGATTAGAATTGCATTAAACATGTAGATTAATTTGGGTAGAATTGCCATTTTGATTATGTTAATTCTACCAATCCAGGAGCATGGGATGTCCTTCCACTTTTTTATGTCACTTTCAATGTCTTTTTTAAGATTTTTGTAGTTTTCTTTATAAAGGTCTTTGACTTTCTTAGTTAGGTTTATCCCTAGGTATCTTATACACCTTGTGGCTATGGTGAAAGGGATTCCTATCTTCAGCTCTACTTCGTTCAACTTGCTGTTCATAAATAGAAATGCTACAGATTTTTGGATATTGATTTTGTATCCTGCCACTTTACTGTATTCACTTATTACTTCAAGAAGTTTTTTCATAGATACTCTTGAAAGATATTTCTAGCCCCTGAGAAGTAGATTAGATAGTACTTAATGCTGTTGTACATCTAAGAAACCCTCGCTTCCCCTTGTTAATGCAGGTTTGGTAGACCCTTCTTTCCTTAAAGGGTAAGATGAGCAGAAGAACACATTATCAGCAACCTGAACCCCAGACAAGAGAGGAAGAGGAAAAGGGTTTTCTCATTCTTGTTTTTTTCCATAGGGTGCTACTGGGAGCAGGCAGTCATGACCCAGCTATTGAGATCAGACTTCCTGGGCCCTACAGTTAGAATAACACGCTTTCACAGAGCAAGGGGCAGAGCAGTGTGATGGGATGGAAGGTGAGACTCTGATGTCCACTGAGGAGTAGGCAGAGCCAGAGTGGCAATGGGCAAGTTGCAGTAAAAGTGACATGATGAAGGGCCATTGGTGGCCCAGTAAATGGCCCAGAGTCCAGGAGACAGCCACATTAAAAGCTCATGCCCAAAACTGAGCCCAGAGACTGACTTGATATTCAGAGCAAGACTATTCCCTGGGAGGTCATACCAAGCAAAAGCAAATCAGAGCATACTCTTCTAGAATCTAGATGAATAATGGATATTAAAGAAGCTAGTAAGACAGAGGCTCAGACATGGCCTCAGCAGATCATGACTTTAGGTACAAGAAGTGGGTAACTAGGACCAGCAGATAGCATAATGGTTATATTGCTGGACTCCCATGTAGTCGACCACGGTTCAAGTCCCAGACCTGGCTGCTTGAAACTCTCACTGGGCATGTGTGCAAGTGTGCCCAAAATCCCAAGAGGAGAATGGAGGAGAAGGGATTGTGGCATGGCCATCTCTCCTGTGGCGTGGCCATATCTCCTAGGGTCTGATTTCTCACTTTCTATCTCTCTATCTCTGTCTGTCTCTCTGACGAGTGCACACACCCCATATCTCTCTTTAAAAAAAAAAAAAAGTGGTGGGACCAGCAGTTAGCGTAATGGCTATGTCGCTGGACTCCCACGTAGTCGACCGCAGCTCGCGTCCCAGACCCGGTGGCTTAAACTCATGCCAGACACATGTGCGTGCGTGCCCAAGATCCCGAGAGGAGAATGGAGGAGAAGGGATTGTGGTGTGGCCATCCCCTCTGAGGGGTGATTTCTCGCTTTCTGTCTTTCTGTCTCTCTCTCTCTGTCTGTCTGGCAAGGGCATGCGCCCTATAGCAAAAACCTCTCAAAAAAAAGAAAAAAAAAGTGGGTAGCTAAGTGCCTACAAAATTTGGAAATTAGGCTGAGCTGCAGAGGGCAGAGCAGGGCACCAGGAATAAGTCAAGCTGACTATTGTCCTGACCCTCCATGTGCCAGCCTATAGCAATGCTTTTCAGATGTAGAACTTCATATCCAATGAAGTCTTACACAAAACCCAACGTGCTTGTATAAACCTAGGCAAAGCAGAATGCTTCTGGCTTCGGTAGGGCAAGGGGTCCTGGAATCCAGCCCATCTAGTGCCCCTTCCTCTGACCTTGGGCCTCTATATACCTTGATTTTTCCTCTTACTGGAATTCCCTCCTTTCTGGGTCCAAGGTTAATTGTAAGACTAGAGAGGGCTGAATGGCCATGGCTGTAGGGGAAGGAAGGGTCCAGAGCTGGAGAAGAGCTCAGATCTGACATCAAGTTCAAGGGGACTTTGGGGAGCCTTTTTGAGAGGACAAAGGGGCACACAGCCTGAGTAGTGGGGTTTGTGGCACGCTCACCTCTCACCCAGTTGGTTCATTTGATAAAAGTAAGTAAAGTCGCCAATGCACTTCTCATTCCTTCCACAAACTTCTGTTGAATAAAGTGGCAAGTGTTCAGTAAAGGTTAGTCTCTCCCCTGCTCTCCTCTTCCGTTTTTCTCTCACTACTAGAACTTCATTTCTTTGGGTTAAAGGACTGACTGCTATTAAAATGCAAATATTCCTGGGAAGCACATTGAGCCTGATCACTTATTTATGCCTCTGTGTGCATTAATTTATGAGATCATTCCTGCCAGTCACTAGCTGAGAGTATTTTTAATGCACAGGAATTGGGGAGGAAGCCAAAGAAAACTTGAGGGTCATGGTTGCCCGTTGGAAGGTGAGAGGCTCTCACAGGAACAGGCAGTAATGACCAGTGTCACACTAACACCATCACACCCAGGGAGGCAGCACATTGAAAGAGGGTGCAGAGCAGACCTGAGTGTGGCTATGATCCTTGTGCCATTGGGCTAGCTTGACTCTCTGGCTAGACTGATCATTACCACAGACGGAAGAGAATCATGTCAAGTAGGATCCCCACTGTACCCACCATATCCTTGTGACCAACTGAAAACAAGTGGCCAGGGTCACTGCCTGCTGTCCTCTCACAGCAGGGCATCTCTTGCAATTCATCCTGTGTCATAAACGTAAAATTTGTCCTTCATCTCACTTCTTTCCCATGTTGCATGACACTGGAGACAACGCCATACCTGTCTTGACCTGGTACATCATTTATCATCTTCTTAGCAGCCTGTTGAGTATTGTCTTCTATAGTATTTTTTGAATGATTCTTAGGAACTTCAAGTCCCAGTAGAGAGAGAATGAAAAAGGATGTCTTCTTACTAGAGTCCTATCACAAATTGCTGACTGACACCCAGCATTCAACTGGTATTCTTTACACATTTCAAATGATAGACAAGAAGGTACTCTCAGCTTCACGTCTGAGACAGGATTTCCTTGGCTGTTGCAGGAAGATGTCAGTCTGTCCCCATTCCTAAAGTCAGAAGAGCCAGAAAGGCCCAGAGTCCAGACACTCTCTCACTGTTGCCTTGCATTTTTATATTTAATTTCCTCTTTTAAGTTGCAGCAAGTGCCCAGAACCAGTAACTAGTAATTTAATCTGTCTTCCCATGTTGTCATAATTCACAAACTTCTGTTTCAATTTATATCCTTGACCTTGTCAAAGGTCTCTTTCTCTCCTGAAGAGGGAAAAGAAGGAAAGAAAAGGGAAGGAAGGAAGAAAAAAAGAAGAAAGAAAAAAAAGGAAGAGAAAGAAAGCAAGAACCCTTTTTAATTTGCTGTTGGAGGCCTTTTAGGGGAACTGTTGACACAGGAAGGTTCCTGCTGGTTAAGATGCCTTGCTGTGCCTTCGATGAGTTGACTTACTTAGTGAGAAGAGATAAAAATGCTGATTTTCCATAGGCTCAAGGGAAAGAAAGAAATTTTCCATGAAGGCATAAATTTATGTTACAAAAAGTAAAGTGTGTTAAATATTTATAGATATTTTAACATGTGAACATACTGTGCTCATATTTGGGTTGAAGCATAAAATGAAGTAAGAGCTTTAGAATCGATATTTCTAAGGTCTTCTATATTTGCGGTTGAGCTTTCTTTTGCGTTGATTTCATTTCCATTTCTTTGCACACCAGTGAGGCACATGTGTTTAGGGGAGGAGGTTAGGAAAACTAACCCTTTTGAAGGAGGCAAGTGGATCACAATGTTTAATTCTCTGTTCTCTATTCTTAACCTATCTAAGATGGATAAGAAGGGAATTTCAAAGGGTTCGAACAAAAAGATGAAACCCTTAAACAAACACCTGGGAGAGGGAATAGAATGTAAGTAACTGAAAACAATGGAGCCAGGAAG
Source organism: Tupaia belangeri chinensis (assembly GCF_000334495.1). Lineage (NCBI taxonomy): Eukaryota > Metazoa > Chordata > Mammalia > Scandentia > Tupaiidae > Tupaia > Tupaia belangeri. The sequence goes on from NW_006160128.1 coordinate 476,487, forward strand.
CTACAGCTTGTAGTGCATTTGGAGGAGAAAACAGGCTAAGAATCCAGTCTCCCTGAACCCTGGGCAGGCTTATTTGGAGAGACCAGACACAGTGGAGGGCAACTGGATGTCAGGAGGCAACAACAAAAGGATTAACCAGAGATCTTCACGCGGAAGAGTGATCCTTCACCCCATCCCCACCTGGGGAAACTCAGCAAGGAGCAGCTGTCTCCCAGGTCAACGCTCCAAAAATTTTGAATGTCCCTTAAAGAAATAAAAAATAAAATGACCTCCCAATCTGGCAATTAAGCAATCACCAGCAGAATGATAAACCTCACTGGATGATCACAGCTGCACCTCAGTTTTTATCGACTCATTATTAACTGTGAATGGACAAGCAGAAATCCACAGATATTTGAAGAAAGATTTTATCCTAAAAGAGAGAGGCTATGATAAGCAAATGGAAAAAAACTTATCCTAAGGGACACAGGAATCTCAGGAAAATGAAGAAAGTTTTGAAAGAGACCTAGGCTTAGTTTCCTCGGAGAGATTCAGGAAAATATTACATCTATAAAAACAACAGATGCCATAAAAAGAAAATCAGTATGTAAGAAAAAAGAATTCTCTAAAATGTTGTTTTTCATGATAAATTCAATAGAAAGACATGGAAGGTAAACGAAAGGAAATCTCTTAGAAAAAGGGCAAAAAGAGTAAGAAAAGATGAAAAAGTTTAAAATCATAAGTGATCAATCAAGGTTCAAAACTCAACTGCAAGAAAATCTAGAGTTAAAGAATAGAGAAAACAAAGGAGAGAAAATTATTTTAACATGTATTTGTGCGTGCATGGAAATATAAAAGAATATCTTAAGCCCGAAAGAAATGAGACTCCAAATTAAAAGATACTTCTTCGTGTTCAGCAAATTGCTACGTCCACATGAAGTTTTAGAACACAAAGGGTAAAGAGTGTTGAAGCACATGTGCGTGTGCACACACGCACACGCACACACCACAACACAGGCCACCTAGGAAGTACTAAGAAGGTCACTGACAGCAAATTACTTACCAGCAACATTGTATGCTAGAAATGTAGCAGAGCAAAAAGCTACTGGAGGAGGCAGTCAGGCAAAATACAGGAGTAAATCAAGCAATTGTAAAACAGAATCCAGTTAAATGGGGTTGTTACCTTTGGGGGTCCCAGCTGAAAGAGAGAGGGATAGAACAAGAGATATTTACTTTTCAGTTTTACCCCTTTTGTAGCATTTATTGAGAGTTCTATGGATTTCATCTTTTTTTTTTTCATGTGCTTGTATTACTTTGACCAAAAAAAAAAAAAATTTTTTTTCAAGTAGCCTATATATTAAATAAGATTTTGAAACTTAAAAGGGGGGGGGGTGGATTCATAATTCTACCATCTTAAACCCAATCATCGTTAAAATTATTTTTATCTGTTTTCATCTAGTCAACTTTTCAAATAGAAGGCCCTTAAAAAAAAAAAACAGAATTGTAATCATAGTTATACATGCTTTTACCCTGATTTTCTAACAGAAGCATTTATCTTGCAAACATATTCTTAGTAAACATTTTAAATGATTACAATTATTCTACAGTCAGCTATATTATAGTTTACTTCATCTCTATAACTGAATTGTTTAATTTTTTTGGAGGGATAGAGGTTTTTGCCTTAGGGTACATGCGCTCACCTGGAGAGAGACAGAAATAGGTAGAGGGAAATCACCCCCTGGAGGTTGGCCATTTGCAATCCCTTCTCCTCCATTCTCCTCCTGGGATATTAGGCACACACACACATGCGCGCAGATGTACACACGCGGCCAGCATGAGTTTCAAGCCACTGGGTCCAGTACTCGAACCGCAATCAGGCTTGTGGGAGTTCACTACATAACCCACTATGCCGTCTGAGCCCCAATAATTTTTTATCTTTGAAATAATACCATTATAAATATTTTACTATAAAAATAAGAGCAGGATCAGCCCATGGCCTGGTTGTTAAGGTAGCTGGACAGTTCAAATCCCAGACCTGGTGGCTTCAGAAACACTCTGGATGCATGTGTGTGCGTGCCTACCCAAAATCCTGAAAGGAAAGGGAAATGGAGGAGAATGGGTTGCAGCAAAACTATGCTCCGAGGCAGAGGGGGGGGTGCTTTCTTGTCCCCCTCCCACTGTCTCCCTCCAGCGAGAGCATGCACCCTCTGGCAAAGAAAAAGAAAATTGAAGTAACCTTTGCCAATTAGCCAGCTTGACTCCATCTGAATTATTATTTTGGGTAGTCTCCCTGAGTTTCCTGTGAAATCATTATCGTTGTGATCTCCACATCCCTGATAAGCACAACAACCCCTCGACCTTAAAGGTCATGCTTCTCGTTTAAGGAACACTGAGTTCCCACAGAAGACGCGCAAGGGTGTCTCTGGGGGCAGCATTTACATCTTGCACGGAATCCTGCACTGTCTTCCCAGATGCCCAGTAAACTTCGTTGTAGTTCATTGTAAAGGGCCTACTGAAATCTAATGAAAACCAAGGTAGACTGAGCCTCATCTTATAATGGAGCATTTCAAGCTAAACTGTACTTACTTCTTTTCCTTTAGTGCAATGAATTAAGAACTTGAAGTTCATCATCTTGGAATCTAACTGAAGGACTTCAAAAAAATGTTTTGCCTGTTTTATCTGTAAGTGTTTCAGCTTCAGGATATAAGAGCTCTGTTGGAAAGCCAAAGTGAATGTGACTATTGGCTGAAATACATGTAGAATGATACCTTCCTTCTCCAGAAAGTCTTTAGCAGCCATCCTGTCACTGGGCATACAGAGATAAAATAGAAAATGATATGAAGGATCACAAAGCCACCAACATATTTATAGACACTGTGGGTGCTACTCACCAGCTTCACCACCGCTTACAACGGACAGCAAAGCACTCCTCTGCCCGTTGGAGGTACTTCCTGGAGGGCTGTGTTGTGTAGGGTTCTGATAGCCACTTTCCTTCTCAGCTAGAAAGAGTGATGTCAGTGGCTCATGCCTGGCCTGAGCGTGGGGTGGGAGGACAATGGCATCTGCATCTGCCCCGTTCAAGTCCATTAAAGCCTCACTAAGCCATCTGGATGGACTCTTCTGATTCTGGCTCCATTTTTTTAAACAAGGCTTCCAAAAGGCTTACGAGGAAAGTGCAGTGCAATAAAAGTTAGCTGAGACTTCAACCATTCTGTGTGTCTAAATTGACTAAGCCATGACATTAGAACTCAGGTTACGGTGACTCACCTCATCAGTTTCAAGGATCTGGGTACTGCCTTGAAGGCAAGTGACAGCAATATCCCTCTCTCCCACTTTTAACGCAGCCGTGTTGAACTGAGTCGCAGCCAGTACAAGAGACAGTCCTTTCACCTGTCCTTTACTTTACTGTTCAACTTTGCCCTAATATCTGGATTCTAAGAGTGTGAAGATCAACTCCCAATTCAATTTCTTTTTAAGTTTATTTATTTCTTCTATGGGCAAGAGAGACAGAGAAAAAGCAACCCCTGACAGGGACTTGATGCTGCGGTTCACTGCCAGCCTTAGTCAGCCCCAGATGCAGGCACAGATGTGTCCAATGACTCAGGGAGGTGTGTGGACATGAACCCGGAACCTGTGCATGTCTGTCAGCCTCAAAGAGCATCACATTACCCCTGCACCACCAGGGGTCCAGTCCCCAAATCAATTTTAAATCTGCATTTTAAAAAAGCTTTTTAAAAATGTGCTATATCATGTAATTAAAGTGTAAAATGAGATACAATAGTCCAGAAGTTCAACAGTGGTGTATTTAGGCTGCTTTTCCATAATATGTTGTTTTTACACCAGATGATATTGTTTTAATTTAACAAAAATAGCATATTTCATTTTTTTTCTGGTTTGTTTTTTTTTTTTCTGTTTTCTCTGTGAGTTAGATGAAGTGACTATTTTAAAAATTTCTGGAATCACCGAGAATCATGTTTTTAAGGATAAGCTAAAGGAAAAGCAAGTTTAACTACTAAGGATGTTATAAAGATGGCATAATCTCAGGACCAGCAGATGATGTAATGGCTGTGTTACTGGACTCCCATGTAGTCGACTGCGGTTCGAGTCCCAGATCCAGAGGCTTAAAACTCACACCAGGCGCATATGTGTGCGTGCCCAAAATCCCGAGAGGAGAATGGAGAAGAAGAGATTGCTGTGTGGCCATCCTCCCTGGGGGGGGGGTGATTTCTCATTTTCTGTGTCTCTGTCTCTCTCTGTCTTTCTGGTGAACACGTGTGTCCCATAGCAAGAAAATCTCCTCAAGAAAAATAAAGGGATGGCATAATGTTAAGAGTTGAGTAGTAGGTAAAACACTTTGCAGCTCTGATTTCAATCTTAGGAAAGGGTCTGTGAGGCAAGTACGATTGGCCCCATCACACAGATGAGGGAAATTGAGCCTCTGACAAGTGGACATTTGCAAGACTCTACAACTAGTGAGTGGTACAGCCAAGACTCGAACTGAGGTCTGTCAGATACTAACCATGGTGCTTTTCTTTCTCTGCCTTCCATAAGAGGTGAAAAGTTTACATGGTAAATACATTAAATCAAAAGTTTTGGAATCAGATAAATTTTTCATCACCTCTTTTAGAGTTTCAGATTACAGAGCTGTTCTTGACATTAGTTCATTCAGGGAAGCAGGCACATCCAGTTATTTTCACAGACCGATATACGTGCCTCAGTCGTGTGTTACACAGATGGGGAAACTGAGGCTGGAATGCCACGATGTAGCTCAGGACACCAATGAGCCAGTCAGAGCTGAGGCCAGGACCCAGACCTCCTTTTCCTCGTGCCAGGACCTCTGCGTGTGGCCTCTCGAGGGGTCTGCTACTCAAGCATCCACGCGTCCTGCCTTCTGAAACTGTAGGCTACGGGACAAAGCTCGTTTGTGTTGTAGAAACGGAACTGTATAAAACACCAACATTTCTTTTTTCAGTTCAGCAATATTTAGACAAGCTGTGTGTCTCTTTCTTTTAATGTGTTGTAGGGCGTGCGCACCTGCTAAAGAGACCAGAGAGAGATAAGAACGCACTCCCAGGGGATAGCTATACCTCAGTCCCTTTTCCTCCATTCTCGTCTCAGGATTTTGGGCCTGCGCACACACGAGCTAGAATGTTTTTCAAGTCACCGGGTATGGGGCTTGAATTGCTCACTTGACCATATGGGATCCAGCTGCTTTAACCACCATGCCACCAGCTGACTCCAACAAGGTGCTTTTGGTAAAACAATAAATATGAGTAGACTTTAATTCACCTTTTTCATAAAATCAACTCCACCTAGGATTTCAATCCATCTGCCTTTTCCTAAATGAAAACGGGAAATCCCATAGAGGAGGGGATTGTCTGTCTCCACATCCACAAAGAAATAAGCAGGCAGCCTGCTTTATGTCTCAGGCAGACCTGAGAGGCCTACAGGGACCTGGCAATGGAGAGTGAGAAGGAAGCCAGGCCGTGAAAAACCACTCTGGGAGGAGGCGGCAGAGAAGGTCCAGGATCCCACTGCAGTGTCTAATCTCTGTGGAGAAGCCGGTCCTGACTCTTGGGGGAGGCCCTGCGAGGCAGGTGGAAGGTTACTGCAGCATGGCAAGTGGCACTTGGCTCAGCTCAGAAGGCCTTCTGCAGGCTTCACTGGGGGAATGGAGAACCTGACCCCCACAGGGGCTGTCAGAGCAGGTCTAACTGGAGTCTGAGACTGGTCCACAGCGCCATGCTCGCCCTCCTGGAGACACTGCACTTCCAGCCAGCCAGGAAGAGAGTGTGTAAGGCTGGGCACCATGGCCCGTGTCTTAGCGACTCCACCCACAGGTATGGCTGGCCGTGGGGGAAAGGCCATGATGAAGACTCCTTCCATTTCCTGAGTGATGCCCAAACCCAGGTGGGCTGAAGTGTGCTACCACTTCCTGCCAGGAATGGCTCCAGAACGTCAGCCTGGTACAGGGACCTGGTAAGGAGGTGGCAACAGGGGTTAGGGTAGGGTGGGGACCCCAGGTGAGGGAGATGGATGAGCCAGATGTGGAATTCCCAATGGCATAGTATTGAAGAGTGACCATCTTTTCAGAATCACCAGGGTTTCTCCTTTAAAATGCAGACCCCCAGGCCTTGTCCCAGACAAATTATGGTGTCAGGTATTCTGGAAGACCAGGGAACTCCCATGTTTTAGCAGACACTCTGATTGTTATTCCAGTTGTGTTGTCAATAAAAGCCCTTCAAGGTTTTTGAACAGTGGAGTGGCATGGATAAATTTGCATTTCAGAGAAGTTACTGGGCCATTTACGTAGAGGAGACACTCAAGGAGGCAAGGGGGCAGGGGGTGACACTAGGAGTGAAGAGGGGCTGGAAACCTGGAGTCAGGAAGGGGAGAGAGGGCAGGTTAGTAGGCCGTGGAGGGCGGTAAGTTACAGGACTGGCAGCTGAGTAGACACGGGGAGGGACATGAGAGAGGACTCTGGAATGGCCCCCAGGAGCTGGCTGTAGTGACAGGGGTTTCCTCTGAACCCTCAGGCCCTTCAGCACTCAAAGCTGAGTGTGGTCATCACAGTCCATCCCACAGAAAGGCTGTCGGATTAGGTCAGTAAAAGATGATTTTGCTTCAAGAACACTGGGAAAAGTTGAGCCCACAAAGAAAACCTAGGGGGAACGAATACATGCTTTAAAATAGAACCTTTCGGAATATATTTTAATAAGCATGGTCTTTTAAATATATAGTTCTGGCAATTAAAAGGCTTCTGTCAGTTTTAGAATGTCCACTTAGCCTATTTCACTTCCCCATGATATGAGAACCTGAGCAGAGTAGGGTCTTATAAAACTCAAGCTTGGGGCCTACCTGCTGGTTAAAGACACTGGATCCCACATGACCAACCATGGTAGGAATCCCAGTCCCGGCAGCTCGTAAAACACGAGAGGCCCATGTGTGTGCATGCCCCAAATCCTGACAGGGTAGAGAAAAGGAGGAGAAAGGATTGTGGCATAACCACACTCCACTGGGGGTGGGGAAGGGTGCTTTCTGTGTGAGAGTGTGGTGTGTGTGTGTGTGTGTGTGTGTGTGTGTGTGCGCGTGTGTTGTATGTGTATCTGGTAAGCCCTTGGTGATTACCAAAAAAAAACACTCTATCTCTGGCCAGCTGTGTGCCACAGCAGTCATACAATGCCCAAGATGCCAAGTCCACAGAGAAGGTCCCGGGTTCGCCTCCTGAGGTCTCCCTGTGAGCACCCATACACATGTGCTCAGGATTCTGCACACGCTGCAGACAGATGACCATATGAAAACCCCGTTGGCAAACTTTAAAAAAAAATAAAATAAAAGTAAAAATATTTGATCTTAAAAGAGGGCTAAGAGAGGGTATTTCAGAGGTGCACGTGATCTGCACCAAGATCCAGAAACCAGAGGGACAGATCATAGATCCAGTGCTGGCAAGCAGGTGACAATCTTAGAGAAAGGTTTAAATAAATACCAACATTTTTAAAACAACCTGACCTTAGAAGTACTGCATGCACAGTCATTTAAGAACACATATGTACTGTGAGAAGGCCTGTATAAAGGATGATCGCGGAACAGCACAGGACAGCACTAGAAGCCTCGCACCAAAGCCACTGGGGAAGACAGTGTTCCTGGGGTGCAATGGCACCTGTCCTGTCCCATTTGGTTTCCCAAAAAACTAAAATGCCACTCGCTGAAGGCGTCAGTCCATCCGGAGTGGACCATGGCGTGGCCAGGAGCCGTGTCCTGCTGGCCCTGGTCCTCCACTGGGGCGACACAGCTCTCCTCCCCCAGTCCACTTAGATGTACCACCTCCTAGAGCTTTTCCAGGCTCAGCTGTGGTGAGCGCCATTCACCAAGCCCAGATGGAACTCTGAAATCCCTGGGGATGTGTCTAAGAAGAGTCATTAACTGCACTTTTAAATAGGATTTATGCCTTTCCATCAAGTGACCTTGGGAGGCCACTTGTGCATTGGCGCCTCCTCCGTCCTCCCCCACACCAGCCAGCCACATCCCCTGCCCACTCCTGAGAGCCTTGGCTGGCCCAGGGGACAGATGTTGGCAGGATCAGCAAGCGGAAGAGGCGTCTGCCTGCTTTCTCACTTCATGGCGTGCCTCTCAGCCCTTTCTTCTGCCATTCAGCAGTTACTGCGCCCTGGCCCTGGGGTGCCGTGGGCAGTCCTATGAGCTAAGCCAGAAGTGCTTGGCAACTGGGAAAATGAGCTCAGGAGATGAGGCGATGAGGGAGAGTCTCTCAGGGGTAGAGGGGTACTGGGAGGGTCTCTGGGAATCTCCTGAAGCCCAGCCACTCGTGTTAATGCAGGACTGGGATGGGCCGGGGGCTGGCCGTGTGCGTGACAGATCTTTGGATGTCCCTGCCTTGGCTCCTTCGCTTTACTCCGCCCTTTGGTGAGAATTCTCGACCTCAGCAGATGGCTCCGCCTGGCCACAGCTGCCCTGTGCCCCCTTGTCATCCAGCTCCCGGGTTTCCCAGCAAACGGCTGTTGTAGGGCAGCCACCATACTGCTCCCTGGGTCCCTGGACCTGAGGCTTAAAGCTCCCATGGGAGGCCAGCTGCCAGAGGACACCCTCAGCAGGTCAGCACATCCTTCTGGCAAAGCCCAATCACCCTCCCCAAGCTCTGGTTGGTTTTATAATATGTAAAACTCTTCATGATTTTCTCATGATCAAAGTCAAATTCATACTTTATAGTAAAAGCTAATATTTGTGGTCAGAAGGTGGCATAGTGGTTAAGGTGCTGGATTCCCACATGGCTGACCATGGTTTGAGTTCCGGACCCAGTGGTTTAAAAATCACACCGGGTGTGTGTGCGTGCCCAGAATCCTCAGAGGAGAATCAAGGAGAAGGGATCGTGGTGTGCCCATCTCCCGGGGGGGGAGTGGGCGGGGGAGGCGCAGGATAATGTCTCACTTTGTCTCTGTCTCTCTTTGGTGAGCATATATGCCCTATGGCAAAAACCTCAAAAAGAAAGCTTACATTTCAAAAATGAAATAAAAGTTCTGGGACCAGCAGTTAGCATAATGGCGATGTTGCTGGCCTCCCATGTAATCGACCACGGTTCGAGTCCCGGACCCGGTGGCTTAAAACTCACACTAGGTGTGCGTGTGTGCATGCTCAAGATACCAAGAGGAGAATGGAGGAGAAGAGATTGCGGTGTGGCCATCCCCCCTGGGGGGTGATTTCTGGCTTTCTGTCTCTCTGTCTCTCTTTGGTGAGCACACATGCCCTATAGCAAAAACCTCTCCAAAAAAAAATAAAAAATGAAGTAAAAGTTCTATGTAGTCTGTCTTCTATTACAACGACCAGTAGAAATTATCACTTTTTTAAAGTGGATTTTTTTTTCTTTTAGAGAGAGAGAGAGAGAGAATTTTGATATAGGGTGTGTGCGCTCACCAGAAAGACAGAAAACAAGAAATCACCCCCTGGGGGGGATGGCCATGCCACAATCCCTTCTCTTCTATTCTCCTCTCAGGATTTTGGGCACCATGCCCATGCACCTAGCATGAGTTTTAAGCCGCCAGGTCCAGGACTCGAACCACAGTCAACTACATCACAGTCCAGCAATGTAACCATTACAGCATCTGCTGGTCCCCAGATTACCACTTTTCAGTGTAGTGTATCCTTCCAAATGTTAATTTTTCTGTTATCTGCATGTTCATGTTGTCCTATAACCTCATTCTTTTTGATTAGAACATTTATCGAGGACACTTTTTAGGACTACCTATAGATCCTCCTGTTTTCTAGGTCCCAGTATTTTGTTGTATGGATGTACCAAAACTTCTCTTTAGACCAATCCCCATTAATGAACATTTCAGTTCTGCCATATGTTTTTTTCTTTTTTTTTTCCTATAGGGCACATACATTTGCCAGAGAGACAGGACCCCCCCCCCCCGACGGGGGGCCCCCCCGCAATCCCTTCTCCTCCATTCTCCTCTCAGGATTTTTTTGGCACACACACACACACATGCCCAGCATGGGTTTTAAACCACTAGATCCGGGACTCACACTGTGGTTGACTACATGGGAGTCCAGTGATGTAACTGCTACACCATCTGCTGGTTCCAGGTTCTGCCATATATATTTTTTTAAAGAATTAATCATTTAATTTCATTCAGTTTGTTATTATTATTGTTTTAACTTGACTGAAAGAGGCAGAGAGAGAGAAAGGGAAAGCAAGAAAGCAAGCCACCAAGTCCAGGACTCAAACTATGGTCAGTCATATGGGAGCCCAGCACCCCAGCTACCACGCCACCTGCCATATTTTGTTGCAATTAATCTTGCAGCAATGCATATTTCTAAACACACATCTTTATGTCAAATTCTTCTTCGAAGGGTATTTTGGGTGTAGTGTCATGAATTTTAAGCAGGGTTTCATACAGAATGAGGGGCTCTTTTCTTGAGAGAGAGAGACTTTTGCTTTAGGGAGCGTGTGCTTACTGGAGAGACAGGGAGACAGAAAGTGAGAAATTATCCCCCCACCGCCCCCTCCAGGGAGATGGCCAAACCACAATTCGTTCTCCTCCATTCTCCTCCTCTTGGGATTTTGGGCACGCACACACATCTGCCTGGCGTGAGATTCAGACTGCCAGATCTCGGACTCAGACTGTGGCTGGCCATGTGGGAGTCCAGCACCTGAACCTCTACGCCACCTGCCGGCTCCCAGAATGAGGAACTCTTAACACCCTTCCCATAACCAGTGGCTGGGCAGACTGCTGTGTCTACCCTATTTGCTTCTAACGTAATCTTCCCAGGGAACTAGGCACCTCTGCTTCCCACAGTGCACTCGGGTGTTTAAGAACATGTGAGGGTGTGTGTTGCCAATTCTGTTTACTGCAGTCGAATTTGTTATTATACTCATGAACTATATTTACTCCGTGTATATAAACTGAAGAAATATGAGCGGGTAAAGAAGGGACTGTTGAAAGAAAAAAAGTTCTATTTTTCATATTCCCAACTTAAACTGAAAAAAAGAAAATTAGTAGCTAAACACCTACTCCAATCATATGTGCTACAGCGGCTTCTACCACGTCATAAATCTGGGAGTTGGGAGTTACATCCTCCCTTAATCGACTTTGCCAATATTGTCTCTAGAAAAATTTCCCGTAGCCATTGGGTGTGTTATCAATTGGGTTATCTTTTCTCCTTAGAAATACCTAAGGACCAGGCATGTCATCTGCCTGGATAAACGTGTATTTGAGGGGCCAGCAGTTGGCATGGTGACTAAGGACACTGGACTCCCACATGGCCACCACTATTCGAGTCCCAGACCTGGTGGCTTGCTTTCACACTTTCCCCCTCTCTCACACACACTTTGTTCCTCTCTGGTCAAATTAAAATAAATCAACAAATAGATACATAAATAAATAAAGTTAAAATTAAAAAAATAATTATTTAAACAAAGAGTGATTTGAGCCCTTTTGCTCCTTCCCACCAAGCCCTTGTAATGCTAAAGAGACAACTCGTTCAACGTAGAGAAATAAAAAAACCGGGACCAGTAGTTAGCGTAACGGCTATGTCGCTGGACTCCCACGTAGTCGACACGGTTCGCATCCCGGACCCGGTGGCTTAAAACTCACGCCGGGCACGTGTGCGTGCATACCCAAGATCCCGAGAGGAGAATGGAGGAGAAGGGATTGCGGCGTGACCATCCCCCCTGGGGGGTGATTTCTCGCTTTCTGTCTCTGTCTCTCTCTGTCTGTCTGGTGAGCGCACACGCCCTATAGTGAAAAAACCTCTCCAAAAAAAACAAAAAAAAACAAACAAACCCTGGAAATAAAAACGGTTACCTTTAAAAGCAAGAGGATGTCTGTATGCAAGCATTCTGTCTCTTTCTAACCTCATGTAACATTCAAAATGTACAAGCCCTTTTATAGGTGCGTGGTCGTTGTTAGCTGAACAGGTGTGCAGGGAGACTCATTTCTGCAGGGCAGGCCACACAGGTGTCTGCCTCATGCATACTGAATTCGTGCCAACTCTACACGATAGAGCCAGCTCTGCGAAGTGGCTGGACATACCCATGCTTGTCCCGTGGAACGGCATGCTGGCAGGCAAAAAGAGTTTTCTCATGAAAGCTATGAATGCTCCGCATCTGCTCAGGGCTTGCCCGCCAACGGAAGTAGTCCCTTCACTGAGCCTGTGTGTCATTTGCTAAAGCACTGAGAGACTACAGACGTCTCACTGCTGTGTTTTCTCTTCTAGGATATCAATGAGTGTATTCTTGAAAACTATCCCGAGTGTTCCAACCCCAGGTTATTTTACATCATTCCGTATTTTTGTGGACAGCATCCCCGATGCAGGTAAAGGCGGAAACGGACTCGCGGCCTGCTAACGTGCACAGCCAGGGTAGAAGTGCCGTCTGACTGGCACTCCCTGGGAATCTTCTGTGTCCCTGGTCTCAAAGCCTCCAGGAACTTAGTTCATATTTACTATTAATCTTTCGAGATACTACTGGAGACTCCAAATGTCCTACGGTTTCAAAATCGGGTCTGATAGAGACCATGTCATAAAGCTGTGTAACTAGAATGACAGCCAAACTCTTTCTTATACCTGAAACATAGCTGTCACGCCTACTCAGCCCACGAGATCTCGAGGACCAGGGGCAGGCGCCTAGCCTGCTCCTCTGTAGGGAATGGGCTTCACCAACATCTGTCCCTGCCCGTGTGGCCTGTCTCATCGGGGCTGAAAGTAGAAATGTACAGCCGGTATTCAGTAGTGCTCTCCCGTGAAACACACTTAGGAGAGAGAGAGGAAAGCACTGTCTGGTGGCTGCCTTTCTTAAATGCATGACCTTGGTTAGAAAATGACTCAGGCGGTCAGAGCCATCAGGATGGGATCTGCCCACGTCTGGGAGCATCCCTGGGGGTTTGTTGGGCACCCCTACCTAATCCCTGTTGGTGGGGAGGGGGTACAGGCATTTGTACCTGCTTCTCCGGTGATCCGAGTATAGCCACAGTTGAAATCCATTGTATTAGACACATATCTCAGCCTAGACAAGAAATGTTAACAACAATGGATCCGTCTCTTAGCTCGATGGAAAATAAACCTATGACAAAAAGCGACATTTTTCCCCAGAACAAAATACTGATGAGAGGTCCCTGTGCCCCTGAAAAGGTCAGCAGGGAGCAGCCGTTCTCAGCCCCAGCCCACACATTGCGCCTCTTCCTTACGCTGTGCTCTCTGCTTACTTGGGAGGGTGTCAGAGTCAGTGCTGTTCTGTTCACTTTCCCACAACACCAGAGTTTGCTTATGGCCCAAGTTCTGGGACTGCGCCTGTTAGTTTGCTGCTTCGTCTAGACTTTCTGAATTCAGACTCCATCCCACCCCACCCCACCCCACCCCTTGCCTCAGTAATAAATACGTCCCGGCTCACGTTCAGTGCTTCCGTAGCAGAGCAAACTTGGGGCCAGATGATTCCCATTTTGATCACAATGAAGGTGATTTTTCCAGAAGACATGATTCTAACTCCCCAAGGTATTTCTTAAATTGTGTATTTCCTGGGGCCAGCAAATGGCATAGTGGTTATATTGCTGGACTCCCACATGGCCAATGGTGGTTCAAATCTTGGACCCGGTGGCTTGAAATTCACACTGGGCATGTGTGCATGCATGCCCAACATCCTGGGAGGAGAATGAAAGAGAGGGGATTGTGGCATGGCCATCCCCACTGTGGGAGGTGACATCTCACTTTCCCTCTCATTGTCTCTTTCTCTCTCTCTCTCTCTCTGTTGAGTGCAAATGCCCTAAGGCAAAAACCTCCTTTAAAAAAAAGAAAAAAAAATCTTATATTTCCCAGTGTTGAAGGGATTACTCATGGTGCCTTATCTTGGTACACACACAGTGATTCCCAGATGCTTCCAAAATGTGACCTTGTTCACCCTTCACACCAACTCTTCGAGCTAGTAAAGGGTTTTGATTACCAGTTTTCAAAAGAGAACTCTGGCTTGCCCAGATCTCCCAAGGGGTAAATGACAGCCAGTCCCGGAGTCCAAGTCTTGGAATTTTCTCTCCAAAAATTTGGAGATCTAACCTCCAAATAAAATGAGGCTGTTTTCCTTCTGCAATTAAAAAGGAAGAAAAAGCAAAAAAAATGATCTTTCAGCTTTTTAAAGCAATAAGATGAATAGCAGTCATGACTGGACACCTATTGTGATTTCTACAGAAGTACTAGATCAGAACATTTGCTTTTTTTTTTTCAAAACTTCCAAATTCATTTAAATGATTGGACTGGGGCTTCTACTAAAAAGCCATTCTAGAGCCAGCAGCTGGTATAGTGGTTAGGGCACTGAACTCCCACATGGTCGACCACAGTTTGAGTCCCAGTCCTAGCAGCTTGAAACACACCAGGCACGTGTGCATGTGTGCCCAAAATCCCGAGAGGAGAATGGAGGAGAAGGGATTGCAGCATGGCCATCCTTGGTTGCTCACTTTCTCTCTCTGTGTCTTTCTCTGTCTCTCAGGTGAGCACACACACCCTATAGCAAAAATATCAAAAAATAAATAAATAAATAAAGCCATTCTAATCATTCCTGGATCAGCATTTGTGAGGCCCTAAACTGCCCATGCCTCCATTCCCCTTTGAACAAGCATTTAGGCACAACCCACTAAGCTCCAGTCCCTGGGCTTGACATTATGCATAGGTGGAAGAGACAGAGAAGGAGTGGTGAGGTGGGCAGGGCAGGGGACAGCAGCCCAGAGAACCAGGGAAGGCTACAGATGAGGCTGGACCTCGAGGGAAATAGGATTTGGACGCATGCAGATGTGGGCAGGGTAGATAGGAGAAACTTCCAGCATGTTGTTGTTGCATTTCAGAAATGGACCTTTAATTTAAAAACAATTTCTGTGTCCATAAAGGGAGCCTGGTGAGTGGGCCCTTGAGCGGGCAAAGCTGAACGTGAACGAGAACTTCCTGCTCGTGGGCATTCTTGAAGAGTTGGAAGATGTGCTGCTTTTACTGGAAAGATTTTTACCTCATTACTTCAAGGGTGTGCTCAGTATCTACAAAGACCCAGGTAACTCCGTCTGTAAGCAAGCTCTTCTCAGAACAGAGAGGTCTGGCTCAGGGTCGCTCACCTTGACAAGGACTGGGGAGATGCAGGAGGGAGATTTTCTCCTCCGTTAATGATTTTCTCTTCTGTTCCCCTGGCTTGCAAAGGAAGGTTAGAATCATGCGGTTGTGGATTCTGAAACCCTGAGCGTCAGGTCTAAAAATAAACTCACCATGTTTTATAGAGGCTCGATGGTTCCATTTCTCCCCATGGAAACTGAAATGGGCAACATTTACCCTTGGCCTTGTCCAGCGTGTTGCTCGAGTGAACAAATGAACCCACGCAGGTACACCTGGAGCGCGTGGATGGAGACGTGTGTATGAAAAACCTTCTGGTGATGAATATCTGTGGCCCGACTTGCATTTGACAAAAGCACTCTAGCGTGTAAAGTCCCAGCAACAGCACAGAGAGGGCAGCACATCGAAAACACAATTAGGATTTTATTCTAACAAACCAAGTGGTCTGCAAATAGAAGCAAGAAATAGCAGTGGCAGAGCAATTACGAGGGCGGCCCATAGAATCGCTGCACATGCAATTACTTTCAGAAATCCATCATTTTTTTTTTTTTCTCATTATGATTTTATCCTGGAAGGAAGACAAGCAACACGGTTTATTTCTTTCCTCTGCGCCAGTAATCTGCTGCTACCCGACAACCCCTGCATATTTATTCACTGTCCTGTTTGTCCAAGTTCTGGGACTGCGCCTGTTAGTTTGCTGCTTCGTCTAGACTTTCTGAATTCAGACTCCATCCCACCCCACCCCACCCCACCCCTTGCCTCAGTAAGGTGACATCTCACTTTCCCTCTCATTGTCTCTTTCTCTCTCTCTCTCTCTCTGTTGAGTGCAAATGCCCTAAGGCAAAAACCTCCTTTAAAAAAAAGAAAAAAAAATCTTATATTTCCCAGTGTTGAAGGGATTACTCATGGTGCCTTATCTTGGTACACACACAGTGATTCCCAGATGCTTCCAAAATGTGACCTTGTTCACCCTTCACACCAACTCTTCGAGCTAGTAAAGGGTTTTGATTACCAGTTTTCAAAAGAGAACTCTGGCTTGCCCAGATCTCCCAAGGGGTAAATGACAGCCAGTCCCGGAGTCCAAGTCTTGGAATTTTCTCTCCAAAAATTTGGAGATCTAACCTCCAAATAAAATGAGGCTGTTTTCCTTCTGCAATTAAAAAGGAAGAAAAAGCAAAAAAAATGATCTTTCAGCTTTTTAAAGCAATAAGATGAATAGCAGTCATGACTGGACACCTATTGTGATTTCT
Source organism: Tupaia belangeri chinensis (assembly GCF_000334495.1). Taxonomy (NCBI): domain Eukaryota; kingdom Metazoa; phylum Chordata; class Mammalia; order Scandentia; family Tupaiidae; genus Tupaia; species Tupaia belangeri. The sequence continues at coordinate 492,809 of NW_006160128.1, forward strand.
ACAGAAGTACTAGATCAGAACATTTGCTTTTTTTTTTTCAAAACTTCCAAATTCATTTAAATGATTGGACTGGGGCTTCTACTAAAAAGCCATTCTAGAGCCAGCAGCTGGTATAGTGGTTAGGGCACTGAACTCCCACATGGTCGACCACAGTTTGAGTCCCAGTCCTAGCAGCTTGAAACACACCAGGCACGTGTGCATGTGTGCCCAAAATCCCGAGAGGAGAATGGAGGAGAAGGGATTGCAGCATGGCCATCCTTGGTTGCTCACTTTCTCTCTCTGTGTCTTTCTCTGTCTCTCAGGTGAGCACACACACCCTATAGCAAAAATATCAAAAAATAAATAAATAAATAAAGCCATTCTAATCATTCCTGGATCAGCATTTGTGAGGCCCTAAACTGCCCATGCCTCCATTCCCCTTTGAACAAGCATTTAGGCACAACCCACTAAGCTCCAGTCCCTGGGCTTGACATTATGCATAGGTGGAAGAGACAGAGAAGGAGTGGTGAGGTGGGCAGGGCAGGGGACAGCAGCCCAGAGAACCAGGGAAGGCTACAGATGAGGCTGGACCTCGAGGGAAATAGGATTTGGACGCATGCAGATGTGGGCAGGGTAGATAGGAGAAACTTCCAGCATGTTGTTGTTGCATTTCAGAAATGGACCTTTAATTTAAAAACAATTTCTGTGTCCATAAAGGGAGCCTGGTGAGTGGGCCCTTGAGCGGGCAAAGCTGAACGTGAACGAGAACTTCCTGCTCGTGGGCATTCTTGAAGAGTTGGAAGATGTGCTGCTTTTACTGGAAAGATTTTTACCTCATTACTTCAAGGGTGTGCTCAGTATCTACAAAGACCCAGGTAACTCCGTCTGTAAGCAAGCTCTTCTCAGAACAGAGAGGTCTGGCTCAGGGTCGCTCACCTTGACAAGGACTGGGGAGATGCAGGAGGGAGATTTTCTCCTCCGTTAATGATTTTCTCTTCTGTTCCCCTGGCTTGCAAAGGAAGGTTAGAATCATGCGGTTGTGGATTCTGAAACCCTGAGCGTCAGGTCTAAAAATAAACTCACCATGTTTTATAGAGGCTCGATGGTTCCATTTCTCCCCATGGAAACTGAAATGGGCAACATTTACCCTTGGCCTTGTCCAGCGTGTTGCTCGAGTGAACAAATGAACCCACGCAGGTACACCTGGAGCGCGTGGATGGAGACGTGTGTATGAAAAACCTTCTGGTGATGAATATCTGTGGCCCGACTTGCATTTGACAAAAGCACTCTAGCGTGTAAAGTCCCAGCAACAGCACAGAGAGGGCAGCACATCGAAAACACAATTAGGATTTTATTCTAACAAACCAAGTGGTCTGCAAATAGAAGCAAGAAATAGCAGTGGCAGAGCAATTACGAGGGCGGCCCATAGAATCGCTGCACATGCAATTACTTTCAGAAATCCATCATTTTTTTTTTTTTCTCATTATGATTTTATCCTGGAAGGAAGACAAGCAACACGGTTTATTTCTTTCCTCTGCGCCAGTAATCTGCTGCTACCCGACAACCCCTGCATATTTATTCACTGTCCTGTTTGTGGTGTTGTCCTGAGGTGGAGACAGCATTCTGTCTTCTAGGCACAGAAGGAGAAGCTGTTCATACCCCACAGCTGTGCAGGGACCACGAGGCCCACCCCAGCCCGGCAGGTGCCCGGCAGGTGCCGAGGCCCAGTAAGCTGGTCTTTGCTGGAAGGAGCCCTGCGTCCTGTGGCAGAGCTGGCCCTGCTCCCATGGAGGGTTTGCTGGCGGAAGATGGCTGGCTGGTACCTGCTGCCTCCCTCTCCCTACTCTTGCCTTGAGCGATAAAACCCAGTTTACATTCATGTAGAGGCCAGAACCCTCGAGGCGTGCCCTGCGGGTGTGCGTATGCAGCAGGATATATGCTTTGAAAAGCTGGCAGCGTAATAAACCTGACATCGTTGGTTTTGTGGAAACTAGGACTTCCTTTGCTCTTTTGGTACTAGGCAATTTCAAGAGTTTATGCAATTTAATTTTACAGAGTGTAGAGAGCCCCGCTGTGGCTGGTTTTTAGCTGTTTATGCAAGAAGGTGTATTCTAAATTAGGCTTCTTGAAAAAAAAAATGGATTACATTATTCATTGTTGTTTTCCTCCTTTATCTTGTATTGTGCGCATGCGTGCGTGTGCGTGTGTGCGTGTGTGTGTGTGTGTGTGAGAGAGAGAGAGAGAGATGCACAGTATGAGATGAAGAGCTGACTGAATCCTGGTGACACATAATTGTCAGATAAGATGAACACACTCTTGTCCCAGTGTCCGGGAAGTGTATCGGTGAGTCTCCATTAGCGTCCTCTTCCATCCCGGGGTTTGGGATTGATACCATGCCCGGGGTGCAAACCCTAGCACAGCGTTGTGGACCTGATCCCTTAGATGAGAACATTTATACCTTTGTCCTTCTTAAGTACACATAATCCACCGATGAGAACGCTTAACCCAAAGGGCCCATTTTCCTGGCTGTCAACAGGACACCTTACGCTGACTTATTAACTGTGTTCTCCATGTAAATATGATCTCTCAGAGATTATGGGCCTTCTTTCCAAGCACATTTATTAACCTAGAAAAGATTTCTGAAAATTGAGTTACTATCAGCTCTTTTACCTTCAACCGCAGCCCTTCCACCTATGAATTAAAGACTTTTTTCCCTTTGAGTTTGGCGTGGCCACATATTAACTTCCTCACAGAGAACAGGGGTCAACTGGTATTCCTATGAAGCTGAAGGAAAGGTTCCAAGAGCCGGGACCTAACACGTGGCCAGTCCACGTGGCCCAGCAGTTCAGTGGTTACAGTAGTGAGATGCTTCTATATTGTCGCTAGGGGGCACCCACCTCCTCGTTTTGTCCCCACCCACTCTGCACCTGTCCAACAGTAAAGTCGTGAAACAGGTAATTAATGGCACAGAAAGTGCCTTCAGGATCCTGGTCCAGCGTGATACTCAGCTGTTCTGAATCCAGCTCCTGAGCCGGGCTGGTTCGTAGCTATGTTGAAACTCCCTGGTGTAACTCTCTGGGCTGCCACCAGCAGACGCCCAAGAGAAGGATCCACCGAGCGGGTGCTTCAGCAATTTCTAGTGCGTTTTGCTGTCTCGTTCATTTTTAGATTGTCACATTCAAGGCCAAGCACGTCCCCAGTCCTCTGTCCTGAAGAGTTTCTGTCTCCCTCTAGAAGGGAGACAGGAGAGGCATGTGCGCCCCTAGAAAACTGCGCAAGACAGTTTAGCCCCTGCGAGGACTCAGCATCTGTACTGTTTTCTCCTCGCCACATGTCAGCGAGCTGGTGTCGAATAGGTTTAAAGGAGAGTGGCTACAAATTCCTAGTAATTTCATCACCTTCTGCATTTTTAGGCTAAATTCGCAGGTTATTGCCCACTAAAATCATACTTATCCTCTGTTGAAGGATTTTATGACTGAGTAGAGAACAGAGAAAAAAAGAAACTAAACTCTATGATAGTGAAGGAGCCAGTGACCCGTCGTTGTAGAGGAACTGACCATCTGAAGAGCTGAATTGAGGCGCCAACACCAATGGCCATTTTTCTTTCTGTTACTTAAAAAAATGTAGGGGGACCAGTAGTTAGCATAATGGCTATGTCGCTGGACTCCCATGTAGTCTACAGCGGTTTGCGCCCTGGACCCAGTAGCTTAAAACTCATGCCAGGCTCATGTGCGTTCGTGCCCAAGATCCCGAGAGGAGAATGGAGGAGAAGGGATTGCGGTGTGGCCATACCCCTGGGGGGTGATTTCTCGCTTTCTGTCTCTCTGTCTCTCTGTCTGGCAAAAGCACGCGCCCTATAGCAAAAACCTCTCAAAAAAAAAAAAAAACGGGGGTTTGTTAATTTTTAGTAATCTTTATC
>NW_006160128.1:496740-527433 GCF_000334495.1 Tupaia belangeri chinensis
TGAAGGAGCATTAGTAGTAATGACTATTTGAGGAGCTGGTAAAGACAGTCTGTCTACTCCTGTCTATGGATATTAGATATCGCTGTCTACTAGTCAAATGAACGATCACCACTTGCTTTAGATTGGAATACTAATCATTGGTTCTTACAAATCAATACTGCTTGTTCCAGTAACTCACTAGTTAATAACCTTTCTAAGCAGCAGCTTGACTGGATGTTCCTCTGTTCATTTCTTGTGGGAAGATGCACTGACACCAAGCAAATTTGTCTTCTACCAAAAATATTTAAGAAATGTAGTCAGGACATTTTTTAAATTAGTTGTTTTATATTGATGGCTGCATTCTGTGGGGACAGGGTGGCATAGCTCAGAAGTTTATAATTTTAAGTACTTAAGATGAAATAAAAATTAAAGTGTTGGGGCCCAGCAAGTGGCATGGATGTAAAGCACTGGACTCCCACTTGGCCAACAACGGGTCAAGTCCTGGATCTGGTTGCTTGCTTTCTTACTTTCCCTCTCTCTCTCTCTCTGATGAATGCACATGCCCTTTATAGCAAAACTTAATAATAATCATTATTATTATTAATAATAAAATAAAATAAATACTTTTTAAAAAACCCTTGATTTGGCAAGTAACCAAGCTGCTCTGGTTCAATAGCACCACCTAGTGTCCTGATCTAGAATCATGTAACTTACTGGTAAGCCATTATTTTCCTCCTGGGAGATTTAAAAATATATATGTCCCCTTCTTTTATTTTGTATTTTAAATATTTTCTGTTGCTAAAAATACAGTAGTATTTATTTGCTTATTTCCATTACTAATGTAAACACTGGAGCCATAGTAGAGAATTTGCTGGAAGTCTGTGTCTTGCTCTTTCACAATCTGGTGACCAGCTATCACAAATGACTTAAATATTAGCTTTGCATATTTAAGTTCATTTGTAAGTTGAGTGTTTCATTTTTTAAAATCTGTTTACTTAAACATTTTTATTAACAACGAGGAGTACAAATTTAAGTGCTTGTTTTGTTTTGTTTATTTTGCATGAATGATCACTAGACCTCCAGTTGGGAGTTTAGTAGTATAGTCTCTGAGTTCATTTGCATTACAATATTCAACCCTAAGGATATCTGTTAGAAAATAATAAGAGGGGCCCACACGGGGCTTGGTGATTAAGGTGCTGGTCTCCCATGTAGTAGAGTCCCAGGCCCCATGGCTTAAAACTCACTTAAAACAAGTGTAAGCATTTGTGCCCAAAATCCCAAGAGGAAAATGAAGGAGAAGGGATTGTGGCGTGGCCATCCCCAGCCTGGGAGGTGATTTCTTGCTCTCTGTCTCTCTCGTGAGGTCACAAGCCCTATAGCAAAAAAAATCTCTTAAAGAAAAAATAAGGAAAATAATAATAAATATATAGAAGAAAAAAGTGTTTGTTTTAGGGAAAAAATCATTTGTTTTAAGTTTTCATTCATCTACCAATAAAAATCTCAGACAGAGTTTTAAAAATACTAAGTGATTAAAACTTGGCTTATTTATAATAAAGAACACTCATTCTTTAAGGAAAGAACACTGAGTTAGGAGTTAGGAGCTTCTAGTTCTCTTCCTGCCACAGTTCTGCCCGCATGACCTGGGACAAATACAGTTTTGGGTGGATGATCTTTAAGGTCTATATTATTATGATATTAATATATCATGTAGTTGTTTTTTATTTTTATTTATTATTTTTTTAATTTGCTATAAGGTACATGCTCTTGCCAGGAGAGACAGAGAGAGAGGGGGAAAATGAAAAATCACTTTCCAGGGGGCTGGCCATGCCTCATTCTCGTCTCTTCTATTCTCCTCTCAGAATTTTGGGCGTGCACACAAGAGCACCTGGCATGTATTTAAGCACCTGATCCAGGACTCAAACTGCAGAGTCACCCATGTGGCATCCAGTTGCTTTAACCACCACACCATCAGCTGGCCCGCATGTCAAATTTTTAAGGCTGTTCATTCTATCTTTTAATTAAACTGCCCCCCAGAAATAATAATCCTGCTTATTATTACTATTATCATTATTAACAGTTCCAGTTGCTTTAGTAATTCTCATTTAGTTATGGCAGCTTTTGCCACAAGAGGACAAGGCAGAATCCTTTCTCCCATAGCTGTTGATGTTGAAGTGACCAAGACAGAGATTCCCCACTCCAGCTCTCTGGTCCCATCTGCCATCCCTTTCTCCCTGTGCCATATACGTTTCTGTTGGGCAGCGAGTGGACCATCAGGATGAGAGCACGGCTCTAGGGTAGATGGTGTTCCAGCCTCACGTCCATTTGCCGACCGTACAGCCAGAGGCAGGGTACTGCCCTTCGAAGCCTCATTGCCCTCTCTGTATAAGATGCATAATAGCTACTTCCTAGGGCGGTTCCAGTGCGTCCCTGACTAAATCCATGCAGAGCCTCAGCCCAGCCTTGTAAATGAAGTGTTCGGTAATTAGCTATTAGCCTGCCCTCCAGGTCCCAGGAGAGAGAGAGGACTGCAGGCTCTCTCTGTAATTCTGCATGAAATAAAGTAAAAGGAGGGAGGGGGCGTCTTGGCTTATTCCGTTAGTTGCAACTGATCTTTGGCTGTGAAACTGTGTGTGCCTTTAAGAAATATTGGCATGGGAACCAGCAGTTAGAGTAATGGCTATGTCGCTGGACTCCCACGTAGTCGTCCGCAGCTGGCGTCCCAGACCCGGTGGCTTAAAACTCACGCTGGGCACATGTGCGTGCGTGCCCAAGATCCCGAGAGGAGAATGGAGGGGAAGGGATCGCGGCGTGGCCATCCCCCCTGGGGGGTGATTTCTCGCTTTCTGTCTCTATGTCTCTCTCTCTCTCTGTCTGGTGAAAAAAACCCCTATAGCGAAAAAAACCCTCCCAAAAAAAAAAAAAAAAAAAAAAAAAAAGAAATATTGGCGTTACTTACTTAGGAGGAAAAATGACAATTATATTCTGGTCAATATTCTGTCCCCGAGACAATCATGGGGAATATGGGAATTATTACTGCGATGACACGCTCAGGGAATGAAAAACACACGTAATCCAAGTTATTGAGGGCTTTCTTTTTAAAGCATCTGTTTTTATGACTGAACTTTTACCAGAAATATCAAGAAGTTACGACTAAATGCATGAAGCCCATGGTTGAAGTGTGACTGGAGCCAACTACTCTTAACTTGTGCTACGAACTGAATTTTGCAGTCCCTCACGTTCTTTCATAGACATAGGAGGCCTTCCCAAAGATCTAACGGGATTTTCAGTTTAATTAAGACCCAGTTTTTGAAAACAGGATCTTCCACATTGCAGAATTACACTTCAGACTCTCAAGTTAGTGAATGAATAATCTATGTCCAGCAGATGGCACTGTCTCTCCATCGTCTTCAGGAGAGGCCTGTGGTCTCCTAATACCAGAGTTTGCATCTGTAGATGGGCGTTTTTACATAATGCTTGAGCACAGATGTACGATTATGTCCAATTTGGGGACAAAACATGGAATCTCGAATATCAAAAGGATTCCAAATTTGGTTGATTACAGTAGTCCAAACTGCATTTTATGAAAGCCCATGGGGATTGGGGGGCAGAGGGTGAGGGATGGGGAATCAGGGATGGACATACTCTTACTCTGGTTTTATTTTACTTTTCAACATTTTCACTTATTCATGGTAGAACACATGGACATACATGTAAGAATAAGAGACGGGTACCCTCCAATCTAGGTCCTGCCCCATTCTCCTCCCTCCAGTCTTCCAGCTCGTTGGCTTGTGGGCAGTCACACACGTGTCTGGCATGTTTCTGGCTGACAAAGCCAAGAATTGAACCCCTGTCACCATGTGGGACCCAGCTTCTCTTGAGCAGTGCCTTGCCACTGCATCATGGAGCTGGCCTTCTGGTTTTATTTTCTAAAAATCCATGATTCTGCAAAGCCTGAATTAAACAGATGTAGCACCCGTCTCTTATTTCCCTGTTTATTTTTAACTCCCTACTGCTCATGTGCTACAGCAAAACTCAAAAATACTCCAGAACCTCACACAGACAGTCGTGGTCAGGAGGTGTTCAGATTATCTGTCCATAGAAATCAGTGAATTTTCTTTAACTCCATTGTCATTGATTAAAAGTAGGCCTTTATTTTGTTGTGGGTTCATCTGTCATCAATATTGTTTATTAAGATTTTTTTCCTTTGGCTATGTCCTGGACTCAGATTCTAACACTGACATGGGATCACATGCGTGTACATTCATCCACGCTCCACAGCTAGACTTTCAATTATACAGCAGCGTTATCTGAAGAAATAGATCTGGATCATAACCAGGAACAATTTATTTTTTTATTTAACTTTTTAAAAAAGATTTTTGCCATAGTCCATGTTCATTCACCAGAGAGAAACAGTGAGAGCGACAGTGAGAAATCACCCCATGGGGGGGGATGGCCATGCCCAAGCCCCCCTCTCCCAGTCTCCTCCTGGGATTTTGAGCACACATGCACATGCACCTGGCGTGAGTTTCAAGCTGACAGGTCCAGGACTCAAACCATGGTCAGCCATGTGGGAGTCCAGCACCCTAACCACTATGCCACCTGCTGGCCCCACAATTTCTTTTTTTAGATTTTAGTTTGCTATAGGTCACATGCACTTGCCACAGAGACAGGGGTGGGGCGGGGGAGAAAAGCTAGAAATCACTGCCAATGGGGAGTGGCCATGCTGCAGTCCCTTCTCCATTTCTTAGGATTTGGGACACGCATGCACGCACACCCAACGTATTTTTAAGACACCAGATCCGGGACTCAAACCACACAGTCAGCCATGTGGAATCCATCTGCTTTAACTGCCACACCACCTGGCTGGCCTACCAATAACAATTTCTTCATAATGGTTATTTGCATCCCAATTTTCAGTTTATAAAGCACTTTAATATAGATGATCTCATTTGATTCTCACACAAAATCCTCTCCAGCTGAGGAAGACAAATATTCTTTCTTTTGCCAAACAAGGAAGGCAGGATTCAAAGCATCTGGTCATCTTATCCATGGTAGCCAGGAGCTAAGTGACAATGCTGACTCTCAAGCTTCTGTTTTCAGAACTACCACATAACTCTAAGATTTGTGACCTTCTAAAAATAGCTTTTGTATTTCACCGATCATTCAGAAGTTAGTGGGTATTCATACCGGGTCCTCAGAAAAGCCATGAGACATTTTTGCATAGAAAAAATACATCGTGACTTTTTCAACAACCCAATAGGATATACTGCAGTTGAAGATAAGAGTTTTAAAATAAAATCTATAAATTATCCCTATTCAACATACAGTCTGTTCACTAAAAACATGAGTTCAGATCATCATAGATCATCAGGGCGTTGTCTTGAGCCAGTGTGGTGTGGTAATCCACACAGAAGAAAACGAATTTGACCATTTCTGGTGAGAGGCAGGGAGAGAGAGCAAATAGCAGTGACTGGTCTTCATAAAAGCATCTAAAATTTTAAGCTAAAGGCATATAATGGTTTCAACTGTAGCTGCCAGGCAGATAGTTAAGAATAAACTATAAATAAATAAATAAATAAAAATAAAAAAGGGACAAGCAGTTAGCGTAATGGCCATGTCGCTGTACTCACATGTAGTCGACCGTGGTTTGAGGCCCAGACCCCGTGACTTAAACTCACACTGGGCGCGTGTGCATGCATGCCCAAGATCCCAAGAAGAGAATAGAGGAGAGGGTGTTGCGGCATGGCCATCTCCCCTGGGGGTGATTTCTCGCTTTCTGTCTCTCTGTCTCTCTCGCAAGCGAATGTGCCCTAGGGCGAAAACCTCTCCAAAAAAAAAAAAAAGGAAGAAGAAGCACATAGGGACCAGCCTCATGGTTGAGTGGTTAAAGGAACCAGATCCCACATGACCAGCCACATGGTTTACATCCCAGCCTGGTGGCTCGAAAAGCACAGCAGGCATGTGTGCGCCCAGTTAGATCCCAACAGAATGGAGAGATGAAGGAAAAGGAATTGACCACATACTATTGAGGGGTGTTTTCTCCCTCTTCCTCTCCCTCGCCCTCTCTCTCTCTCTCTCTCAAACAAATCTGTCCTCTGGCAAAATTTAAAAAAAAAAAATTTTAACACATAATGTGAAGACCCCTTAAGTTAGCTCCTAAAATACCTGGGGTAGTTTATTGAACATTTTCCTAAAGGGAGCTCTATACCCAAAGCTGACTGCTTTACTTACTTTCAAGAAACCACCTTACATAATGATTCAGCCTCTAGATGTGTTTACTTTATGAAGCTTAAGCTGCATACATACTGCCCGAGTTCAATTATTATTATTTGTTTTATCAGAAATAATGATCACCTTGAATTATATTATTTTTGAACATATTTTCACTTGTTTATTTATTTATTCTTGCCATAGATCATCCCTCCAGGAGAAAGCATCTCTCGTTTTATTATGTAAGAGTAACAGGGAACTAGAGCTTCATTCACATTGATTTGCTAGTAATAATTTGGCAAAACTATTTCTCTTCTCTGAAAACAGATACGATCTGAAAATACCAGGAAAGTTCAACAAATACATCCAGAAAGCAAATGTTTCATTGTCAGAATATGCCAGCCCTGGGAAAGGGCCATTAAGACGAGGCCCACCCCCTAGCACAGTGGTTAAAAGCTATGAATAAAAAGCTGGATCCCACATGGCCAACCACAGTTCAAATCCTGGTCCCAGCAGCTTGTGTTGTGAAAAGCACACTAGGTGCATGTGTGCCCCGAGCCCTGACAGGATGGAGAAATGGAGAAGGGATTATGTCATGACATGCTTCATGGGGGTTCTGTCTCTCTCTCTCATACATGTATATAAGCATATGCACCCTCTGGCAATGAAATAAAACAATGAAGAAGACTGTCTGGTCACCCGTCACCAACAGGGTGTGTGTGTGGGGGGGGGGGTACATGTCATAGGGAAGACATTTGTGCAGGTCCTCGAAGGCTGCCAAGGAGTTTGCCCGGGAACATAAAAAGAGGTTTGGGGGCAGATTTGAGTATAGGCATGGAGGAGGGATCTCCAGAGTTCCTGAGCGTAGAAGGTCTGAGGACACAGCCAGCCCATGGCAGCCCTAGCCTGCTGGCCTCTCAGAGCTGGGTCCCCGATTTCCCCAGGATCCCTCACCCTGCTGCTGACATGGCCGTCCATGGCAGAGGAGCATGGCAGGCTGAGCTCTCTCTGGGAACAGCTTGGAACTGAGTCACTCCTACCACTCTCAGAAGTAAGGGCCAAGCCACAGCTGCCAGAGGGCCATGTGTCACCCTCCCCTCCTCCGTTTCTCTGCCTTCTTCCCATCCTAACCACTACCCAAGGCTCCCTCGCTCCTGACAGCCAGTCAGTTCTTCCTCCTTGCCTTCTTCCCACTCTCCCTGCCTAAAATCCAGCTGCCCTCCAGGCCCGGGCACCCACTGACTCCTGCTGACCAGCATCCCTTGTAGTGTCGTCTGGGGGTCCCACCCACTTCTCCAGATGCCATCCACTGCCCGGCCTGACCTAGATTCCTGTGCCCAGCAATACAGGTTCCCCTCTGACACCAGTCACTGCCTGGCCCAGGCCTGAGCTGCCCGTGTCCCCTGACACTGTTCTCTGGCCTTCCCAGTCTCCCTGGCTGGGAGCTCTGGGGAATCACCCCCTGGAGCAGCTTTATCCAACCCCACCTCCGACCTCATGTGCCCTGGGAAACTGAGCTCTTCTGGGTCCTAGCTGGGCTCTCTGGAGAATGCCAGGTGGCCCCTCTGCCTGGGTTCCACATGGTGGCCCGACCTCAATGTCTGTCTTATGATTCATTTCCCCAGGGAAAAGCTGGCTCATAGTGTCTGGGGTGTCGTGGAGGCACCTATGTCCCATGCTCAGAATTTCTACTTTAGAACTTAATCACTTCTCTGAGCCGTTTTAGTCGCACTGACAGTAATATGCTTTGTGTTGAGTAAGAGTCAGGCTGGGGGGTGGGATTAGTCATCACAAATTTCAATTTGGGGACTTTCTTGAGAACTCTGCAATACTGAATTGCTGCTAAAGCTTGGGGGAAAGGCTGGAGCCCTAATCCCAGAGGTCAGTGGCTGACTCTTATTAAAAGACCTAGTGTAGCCTCCCTGCCCGTCATGCCTAAACGGCCCAGCCCCCCACCCCCCACCCCCCCATCTACCCCGAGGGGTAGTGTGGTGCTGCGGAAAGGACTAGAGGAAGGTTTCAGAATGGCTCTGTGTGCCCCTGGCTCCTGGCCTTACCTTGCAGACATTCTTTGTAATAAAATGTACCCCCCGCTGGGGTGAACGAAGTACAATCCTTACCCGTTTCTCATGACTCAACATTTTACAATGGAAGCTTCTATTTTTATAAGACTAAATCTTTTTCAAATAAAAATACAATTTCCTGGGGTTTTTTTTTGACTGTCTCAGACCTTTTTATCAACATGTAATACCCTAGCTTTTCAGATCTCGCAGATGGTACTGGGTTATGAGAAAATACAGTGCAAAGCTAGGATCATGCTTGTGCATATAACTGTGCTATTTGTGTATGTGTGAGTGTGTGTGGGGGTGTGTGTGATTCCTTATGGGCTCTCAGGAATTCCTTGCCCACAATGAATCTCACAGCCCGCAAGCCATAGAGTAATCCAGCATAATTCCCAGAGATAATGGGGGAGTTTTTCTTGTTAAGGAGGAGATTTAGCTATTCAGACTTGAAGGTCTTAACTTCCCCAGATTACTGTGTGTTTTTAGATATTTCTGCATCATCATACCCAGACACTGCTGAAACTATTTTTCAAAACCTGTGTCCCTAGAAACTTACCTCCCCGTTTTTAACTATACTTTACCTATTAAAATAATGCATGAATATAATTAAAAATGAAATGGTACCAAAAGACATGTATCAAAAACCATTTTGCTATTCTTTTTTTTGGAGAATTTTTGCCATAGGACGTGTGTGCTCATGGGAAAGAGAGAGAGAAAGGAAAAGTGAGAAATCATGCCCCTGCCCCAGGGTATGGTCAGGCTGCAATCCCTTCTTCTTCATTCTCCTCCTGGGATTTTGGGCACATATGCATATGTGCCTGATGTGATATTCCACTGGATCCAGGACTTGAACTGCAGTTGGCCATGTGGGAGTCCAGCACCTTAACCTGCTGGCTCCAAGCATTTTCCTGTTTTAATCCTACAGAAAACAGAGTCTGATTTTATGGAGCCAGTCCCTCTCAGCCCAATTAGGTGTTTCTTCGGATAATCATTTAGAACTGGTATGCGAGGTTGTTATTTCTTGCCGTATTTTTTTGAGACATTATGTAGTTCTCATGCACCACAGTGGCCTCTGCTTCCTCTCCCTACCCCTTCCCTGACGTGGTGAGCACTCAGTCTCAAACGCACGGTCTCTGTTTACATTGCTGTGACTGTATGCTTTTGCTTGCTGCTGATCCATCGTGATTTTTTTTTTCTTGTACAACTTATTGTCTTTCCTGAAATTAATTATGCCCTTTTAAACTTAAATGTGTACCTATCACATGTTTTGTATGTACCATTAGATCTGTTGCATCATTATTACTTTCGATGTTACTCCAGTATTATTACCAGATAAGTATACTAGCTCCGTCCCCATTCCCACCTGCAGGGACCCCTCACTCCCCCTGCCCTCCAGCTCCCTAGCCACAGGCTCCAGTCTCGGGCTCACTCAACTCCCACTAGACTTTGCTGCAGCTCCCCTTTACCATATTTCTCCAGCTCGCTGAGTCCTGTTTCTTGATGACTCATTTTACTTCAAGGTGTTCCTAAGTTGTTTCCTCACATAAGGTGCACAGAGGTAAATTCTTCAGAGTTGTGCATGTCTGAAAAACACGGGGTTTATTCTACCTCGATCGCAGTTTGACTCAGTATGGCTTTCTTCAAACTCATTCCATTTCCCACCTTTTTCTCTCCCTCCCCCATATTTTTTTTTTTTTTTTGAGATTTTACAACAGTCTTATCTCAGTGTGCCAAACATCTAGTAGATACTTTCGAGCTTACTTTCAAAGATCCTTGTTAAGATATTTTCAAAACTCACGTCTTTCGTTTCTGGAAATTGTCTCTGTTTTGTTTCTTTGATGACTTTATTGCTACCCTTTTTTCTGTTTCACTTTTTGGAATGCTATTAGTGGCCAGGTATTTGAAGCTCTGGGTCAAACCTTTCTGTGTGCTTTATTATTTTTCCTCTCTTGATTTCTATTTCATCAACTTCTCCCCTCGGGAAGAGTTTTTCAGCTTGGATTCCAATCATTCTATTGAATCTTCTCTTTTCTAACCTTTTTTTTCTTTTTTTTTTTTTTTTTGGAGAGATTTTCACTGTAGGGCGCGTGCGCTCGCCAGACAGACAGAGACATAGAGACAGAAAGCGAGAAATCACCCCCTAGGGGGGATGGTCACGCCGCAATCCCTTCTCCTCCATTCTCCTCTCGGGATCTTGGGCACGCACGCACACGCGCCCGACCTTTTTTTTCTTTTTACATGACATCTTGTTCTTGTTTATTGGATGCAATGTCACCTCACATCTCTGAAAATGACAGAGATGAGTATCTGTTTCCGCATTGTTTCCACTTGCTCCGGATCCTTTTTTCTAGTCTGGCTGGTTTTGCAGTCTGAAGTTGCTTTTGATGACTTTCGTCTATCTTTAGGTTTAAGCACGAGGCTTGAAAGAGCTCATTGAAAGTGCTGAGCAATGGGGGAGGAGTCCTGACTAGGGACATCACTTTACGATGATTAAGCAGCAATACACATTTTGCTGGAAACACATGTGTTAATGATTGGAGGCTTTTTCTCTGGAACGTGTTCAGGTTTCCCACTGAAAAATTCTCTGGCCATCTGTTGTGACCATGGAGGTGAAGTGGGGGTGGGAGAGGAGAGTCCATCTGATTTCTGGTGTAAACAGGAGCTAAGGTGCCACATGAGACACCCGAGTCACTCCATTGCTCTTATTTTCGCCCGTGCCTCTTTCTTCTCTCTTCTGGAGAAGTCTGGCTGGAGCTTCTGCCCAGGTTCTTGGGAGACTAATTTCAAGTTGCCTGACACTGATGATGGAGAATGTTCCCCTGGAGAACAAGAGGAGAAGCCTTGCCAGATACCTGGCTGCCTGCAGCTCTGCAGAGAATTTGGGCAGCTTCTTGCCCAGCTCTCCCATCAGGGATACCTGGTGCAGCCACTTCTGTCCCTCAGCTGGGTGAGCTGCTCCCCTGACTGATGTCCCCTTCAGCCAGCACCTCACACTGTCTTCTGCTCTGCTCAGTCGGAGGCCTGCTTCCACCTGCTTTTCACCTTCTAGAATGTGGTTGAGGTCTGTCGTCCACCAACACCCTCCTTCACCTTGTTATCCCTGTGATCTTGCGGTCTTTCATAAAATTATTGTTCCTTTATTGTGACTGTTTCAAAGGACAGGCATTGAAGCCATGTCATCCACCACACTGAACTGGGAGTGTCCTCACTTGCTGAACTCGAAGGCCCTGTGGCAGTGCTGTGTGTGCAACACCTAGCTAGATCCGGTGTGCACCTTCCTTCCATGTGATAATCGTGTCGCCATGAGGTGCTCCAACTACCGTAGCACTGCCTTCAGCGTTCATGGTAGCATTACGACCCTGTGAGATTTCAAAAGCAGAACAAGGGGCCAGGTGTGGCATGGCAGTTACACAACTCTACCTTGCTGTACCCAGATGGGAAGGTCCTGGGTTTGCATCCCAAGGCTTCTCTGTACATGCTGGATGCACATACTCATTGCTGTGACTCAGGCTAGCCACAGCTGGGGAAGAGCCATATGGGAAGAGCCTACAGGGGGACTTCTCTCTCTCTCTCTCTCTCTCTCTCTCTCTCTCTTTCTCTTTGTTGCTCTCTCAGAAGAAAAAAAAAACTTTTTAAAAAAGAAACAAACAAAATCAGGGCCCTTTTATGGTCATGTGTTAAGCTCCGTTAGGGGGCCCAGCCCTGTAGCTTAATGCTTAAAGGAGCCAGATTCCACATGGCTTTCTGTAGTTCGAATTCCAGCCTGGCAGCTTGAAAATATACAAGTATCTGGGACCAACAGTTGGTGTAATGGTTATGTCACTGGACTCCCATGTGGTCGACTGCGCGCGGTTCGAGTCCCAGACCCAGTGGCTTAAACTCACACCAGGCACGTGTGCATACATGCCCAAGATCCTGAGAGGAGAATGGAAGAGAAGGGATGCAGCATGGCCATCCCCCCAGGGGGGGATGATTTCTTACTTTCTGTCTCTCTGTCTTTCTGGCAAGTGCATGTACCCTATAGCGAAAACCTCTCAAAAAAAAAAAAATAAAAGAAAGAAAGAAAAAGAAAATACACAAGTATGTGTGTTCATCAGAGAGAAACAGGAAAAGTGAGAAAGCAACCATCCATGGGGAATGGTCATGCCACAAACCCCCTTCTTCTATTTCTCCTTTTGGGATTTTGGGGATGCACATACATCTACCTGGCATGTTTTCCAAGCCACTGGGTCCAGAACTAACCCACATGCCATGTAGGATCCAGCTGTCTTAATCACCATGTCATGTGCTGACCTGCTGTCATGTTCTTAAAATTGCCTAGGAGGTGGTCTAGCCAATGTGATGCAGGCCATGGGTGCTGCTGCATGATACTGGAGCCTGGGGTTTGGACCCCTGATCAAACTGACATGCTGGGTGCACCCTTGGCGAGGTCATGATCCTGGTTGGCTGGAAGGCTTGGGGACAGAGCTGGATAGTGGAGACCCTACTGAGGGTATTTGTCTCTAAATAAATGAATAAATAAATAACTTTTAAAAAGTACCTGGAAGACAAATCAAGGCTGTGTATTGGGAGTCTCTCATGGGAGGAAATGTACATGATAGGAACTGATATAAAGGCATCCTCTGATCAGAGGCAGAGCACAAGGCAATTTGAAGATACCATTGCAATTTACGTTGGCAGGAAAAGGTGTCTCCAACACCTGAGCTGTCAGGTATCTTCCCTGCCTCACGCGAGGAGAGTGCCAAAGGCGTCTCCGTGGGCGGGTGGGGCCCCTGGTCGGCCAGCGCTGGCCTCCCGCTAGCACACAGAAGAGAAGGAGCCATGGCGAGCCCTTCTCAGTGGCGGCTGCCCTAGCAGCAGTAGCAGCAGCTCATATAACAAATGTTTCATGACGAATGCAAACAAAAGCCAGCTCTGAAATTCCAGCCCCGCTACGTCCAAGCCAGTCAAAATGCAGAACCACCCGGGTCGAGTTTTTTCCCCTCTCTAAATAAGTTCCAGATGAGCCGTGGTGTTGGGGCGGCCGGGATCTCCTGCACTCACTCAGGAAGCTGTTTTTAAAGCCCAGACTGAAAAGGAAAGCCAGCCAGTGAGAAAACAAACTCAAAGAAAACACCAAGGCACAGGTGTGTGTGTGTAGGGGGTGGTCCCCAGCCAGGCGTTCCCCCTGGAATGAGGCTGGAGCTGGGAACTGGTTACCTTCTCAGAGGCCCAGAAGGAAGAGTATTCTTGCCTGCACAGGGACCGTGTTCCAGTGTGGCCTCGTGTCTGCGATGGCTCTGGTCACAGCTAAGCACTGCAACCATAGACCAGTGCCAGTCGCAACTGCTATGATGAGATAAGGGAGAAATTGAGAGTAAGAATTCTGAAAAAAAAAAAAAAAATGGGACCAGCAGTTAGCATAATGGCTATGTAGCTGGACTCCCATGTAGTCAACCGCAGTTCACGTCTCGGACCCGGTGGGTTAAAACTCACACCAGGCATGTATGCATGCATGCCCAAGATCCCGAGAGGAGAATGGAGGAGAAGGGATTGCGGCGTGACCATCCCCCTGGGGGGGGGGTGAGTTCTCGCTTTCTGTCTCTCTGTCTCTCTCTGTCTGTCTGAAATGTTTATGCCAATTTGACATTGCCACAATCATTTTTCTAATGACTCATTTTTATTGTGGTTACAAAAGTATCAATCAGATGAATTGGCGGTGAAACCTGATGGTTGTTGAGAAGCCTTACTGCAGATTCTCCTGCTGGTTTGGGCTGCCCAGGGTAACGAGGTGGAAGGCCATCCAGTCACCAAGACCACTCCTGAGGCATTTTGGGCCACATGAGGTGCCCTGTTTTTCCATGTGGCTTTGCTTTCTCGGTTTCAGTCTCAAATACATGCTGCTCCATAGCCATGGCCGAACACCCGAACTTAGAGAGATGCATGGCCCCATTGCAGAAGTGCACACTGGACGCTGCTGGGCAGACTGAGGCCACAGAGGAGTTGATTCCCAGCCCACCCTAAAAGCCAGGTGTTGTGACACGTGCCTATAATCCCAGTGATTTAGGATGCTGAGGTAGGAGGATTGCAACACAGCAAAACACTGCCTAGAACATGATACACACATACGCGCATGTACATACACATTCTACACACACAAAATCATATGAAATTGCCACCAACTTCCAGCAGGTGGCATGGTAGTTAAAGGCGCTGGACTCCCACATGGCCGACTGCAGTTGGAGTCCCAGATCTGGCAATTTGCTCTCTCACTTTCCCTCACTCTCTCTGTCCCTCTTCAAATTAAAATAAATATGGGTCCAGCAGTTGGCATAATGGCTATGTCACTGGACTGCCATGTAGTCGACCATGGTTCGAGTCCTGGACCCCGTGGCTTAAACTCACATCAGGCATGTGTGCATGCATGGCCAAGATCTCGAAAGGAGAATGGAGGAGAAGGGATTGCAACATGGCCATACCCCCTGGGGAGTGATTTCTCCCTTTCTGTCACTCTGTCTCTGTCTTTCTGGCGAGTGCATGTGCTCTATAGCAAAAACCTGTCCAAAAATAAATAGATAAATAAATAAATAAAAATAAAGTTACATAAAATAATTTTAAATAAAAAAGAAATTGCCTTCCTAAAATTGATCCCTTTTTATTTATCTGTTTATCTCTTTCATAAGTTAGAGACACAGAGACAGAGAGAGAGAGAGTGGGAGACAACACCCCCAACAGAGTCTCTAAGATTCACTTTTGGGTTCAGCCATGCCCAGATCATGGACACTTGAGTGCCCAGTGGACTCAGGAAGGCCTTAGATTTGAAGTGTCAACCTTCCTGTGAGGATTACCTCGTGGTGTTGCATTTTGCTGCTGCACCACTCTGAGCCCAAACTGGTTAATTTTTTACCTAAAACCTTGCAAAGTAGCATTTTTAGGACAGCACCTTCACAGTCTGGAATGCACCCTAGACTTAACATTGGCTCACTTCTTCATCACAGCTTCTTTGGGTAATATCGTGGGTTGAATTTTGTCCTTCCAAAATTTGTTGAAGTCTTAATCCCCTCTACCTGTGAAGACAACCTTATTTGGAAATAGACACTTTGTAGATGTAATTAAGTAGAGATGATATCATACTGGGCAAGCATAAGTCTTAAATCAAATGACATGTGTCCTTAAAAGAGGGAGACTGGACCTAAGAAAGAAGGCCATTTGAAGATGCAGTAGAAATAGGAATTAAGCTGCCACAGCCAAGGAACAGCCAAAGACTGTGGGTAACCACCAGAAGCTAAAAGACAAGGGACAATGAAAAGACAAGGGAGGATTCTTCCCTGGAGGGGAGCAAGACCCTGCCATGGCATTGATTTTGGACTTCTAGTCTCCAGAACTGGGACAGAATACATATCTGTTGTTTTAAGCCTTCTAGTTTGTGTTTGTTTGTCATGGCAGCCCTGGGAAACTCATGCAGGTAGAAATTCTCTACATCCCAGGACCAGCAGTTGGCACAATGACTATGTTGCTGAACACCCATGTAGTAAGCCGCAGTTCGAGTCCCAGACCTGGTGGCTTAAACTCATGCCGGGCGCTTGTGTGTGCACACCCAAGATCCTGCGAGGAGAATGGAGAAGGGAATGCAGCATGGCCATCCCTTCTAGGAGGGGATTTCTTGCTTTTTGTCTCTGTCTTTCTGAGGAACACACACACCCTATAGCAAAAACCTCTCCCAAAAAAGAAAGAAAGAAAGAAAGAAAGAAAGAAAGAAAGAAAGAAAGAAAGAAAGAAAGAAAGAAAGAAAGAAAGAAATTAATTCTCTACATTCCTATTGCCATTTGAAGACTCCATGATAATAAGATTTGCCCACATTCAAAGCAGTCAGCAGATTCTGGATGTGAACAAAAGCCTTTGGCTTCAAAGATGAGCACTGTCCTCCTGGCCAGTTTGTCCCTCATTGTTGGAGGAAAGAATTAAGGTAAAAAAGAGATATATAACATTTGGGGAAAGCTAAAGAAGTAATTTTACAGTGACACAATGAAATGTTCTGGGCCCACTGGAGTTTTATTTTGAAGAATGTCGATGACAATGGAAAATACTCAGAAAAATAATTATTGAAAAATCAGACTCGGTATTATATTGGGTTGTCAGAAAAGTCATGTCCTATTTTTTCTGTATTTTTCTATGCAAAAATGCATCATAACTTTTCTGACGACCCGGTATTTATGTTACGCAATATGTATACATGTTATAGTACACACAAAGTATACTTTAGAGAAAGAACAGAACACTAAAAGAAAAGCCATTGTTAATTATGGTTGTGGGTTTTGCATACTTTTATTTTCTCCTTTAGATTTTTTGTTTGTTTTTTCTGCCCCCCTCTCATCCCCCTTTTTTAAGCCAGGATCTTACTATGCTATGATCCTCCTGACTCATCCTCTCCAAATGACCAAGATTACAGGCTCACCCCACAACGGCCAGCCTCTCAGCAGGACCAGGAATCCAGTCAGGCCTCCCATGTGCCCCCAGCCTGCAGAACACAGACTCTTAGCACACCCACTGCAGCTGGGCCAACTTGTCAATAGTCTCTACCTTTCCTGAGGTAAATATGTACCACAGGTAGCTACGAGTACTGGGTGCGGACCACGTCCAGCCACTACACTGTGTGAGATACATATGTACCCTAACGGAGTGGTTCGGCAAGCTAAAACTGTTATTCCTGTTCCGCAAAACAGGGAACACACCCCAACAGGCTAAGAGCTGTGCCCAAGGTCTCATGGCTGGTGAGAGGCTGAACCTGCCAACTCCAAACCTTTACCTCCAAGCCACCACTCTTAATGGTGTCTTCTGTTTTCATGATCAGAAACAAAAGAGGGTGAAAAGAGTGACTAATTGAGCTGCGAGGAAATAAGAAGACATTATCATCAGGGCCCCTTTGGGCAAGGCTCACTCTCTGGGTTGCTGGTGCTCTCTATCCTCAGTTGTTCATGTGACATGAAGGAATCATCATTTTTAACCATTCACCACAGAGACAGGGCCCAGGGCTGACACCTAGCAGCTGCCATGAATACCATCCATCAGAAGTTGTGACTGGCTCTCCTTCTCCAATTCTTTTCTTTCCTCTGGTTCCCCTGCCTGGCAGAGATTTGAGAATACCATGCAAATCTCAGTTACTCATCGAACATGTCTGGGACACGTACCTGGAAATGCCTACCTGGGCGACCAGATGTCCTATTCTTCTGGTCCCCAGATTTGAATGTTAATTAGGCATAAGAAAAAATAAAAGTAATTGTTCTCATATCCATGCAGCCCTGAGCCCTGGCAATGCAAATAACTTAAACCTACCTTAGCTGTAACAAAGGTAAATAAGTTTTTAAATAGAGTACCAAAGCTAGATTTATTCTATTCATTTATCATATAATTTCACCACAGCATGTTAATTTTCATTTGTCTTGAGTTTTTGTTTCCAGTATTTCCATGTGATTTTCGCTTGTGTTATTTGTAATTTTTCCTACAAGATACTTCCAGATACCAGTAGATGAGCATTGTAGAACGAATCCCTTATTTGTCACGTAGTTCCATGATTGGAAGGCCTTCGATCCAGCCCACCTCTAGCATCGTGCTACTTAAACAGGTGTATTATTTCTCCGGGTGCTAACTTTTGTTAACTCAGTAGGACAGCTTTTTTTTGGGAGAGATTTTTTCGCTATAGGGCGCGTGCGCTCGCCAGACAGACAGAGAGAGACATAGAGACAGAAAACGAGAAATCATCCCCCCAGAGGGGATGGTCACACCGCAATCCCTTCTCCTCCATTCTCCTCCAGGGATCTTGGGCACGCACGCACATGCGCCCAGCGTGAGTTTTAAGCCACCGGGTCCGGGACGTGAACTGCGGTCAACTACGTGGGAGTCCAGCGACATAGCCATTACACTAACTGCTGGTTCCCTAGGACAGCTTTTTAAGGGCTCAGAAATATCCTGGTAAAGACTTCCAATATCTCTCCTTACAGGATTCTGCCTTCATGATCTGAGTGCATTTTCTCTCCCATCCGACTATGATATACTCTATTGAAAACATTCTTAGGCCCAATGAATGGATCATGTGAGTTGTCTCTCTTACAGACAACTGCTCTGGAAGATAGTCTTGGGCATTCTTAGAAGAGCCTGGTTTGGTGTGTGAGGTATAGAAATGCAGTCTTCCTTAATTTAATGTAAGCAAAGTCATCCTTCCCAGCTGGGTCATTTATTTTATGAACATTGATAGTCACACTGACTATGGACCAGTCAGCGTTGTGAGGCTTTATGAACAAAAATGGGTTTAGCAGGTATGAGACTTGTCTCTGTTTCTGTCTGGGATCTTGGGCACGCACGCACATGCGCCCAGCGTGAGTTTTAAGCCACCGGGTCCGGGACGTGAACTGCGGTCAACTACGTGGGAGTCCAGCGACATAGCCATTACACTAACTGCTGGTTCCCTAGGACAGCTTTTTAAGGGCTCAGAAATATCCTGGTAAAGACTTCCAATATCTCTCCTTACAGGATTCTGCCTTCATGATCTGAGTGCATTTTCTCTCCCATCCGACTATGATATACTCTATTGAAAACATTCTTAGGCCCAATGAATGGATCATGTGAGTTGTCTCTCTTACAGACAACTGCTCTGGAAGATAGTCTTGGGCATTCTTAGAAGAGCCTGGTTTGGTGTGTGAGGTATAGAAATGCAGTCTTCCTTAATTTAATGTAAGCAAAGTCATCCTTCCCAGCTGGGTCATTTATTTTATGAACATTGATAGTCACACTGACTATGGACCAGTCAGCGTTGTGAGGCTTTATGAACAAAAATGGGTTTAGCAGGTATGAGACTTGTCTCTGTTTCTGTCTTCCTCCTTGCCTGGGGCTTCTTGCTAACTATTGCTGGCGGCCTATACTCCTTTCTAGAAGGGACTTAAACCAACTGGTTTAATAGTGGGCAAAGAAAGCTTCCCCTTAGACCTCTGGCCAAGCGAGCTATAGCTAAAATGTCCTGCAGTAGAGCAGAGGCCAAAGGCACCAAGAGAGGAGCATAAATCTAGACAGTTTAGTTTAGCTACCAAGCCCTAACTGACCTCCCTAGGTTCCTTGCCAAGCAAGAGACCCACAACTGGATGGGCTACCTTTTGTCCTCTCACCCATGCCCCTTGCTCTTCTGGAGGCTGTTCCCTCTCCTCCAGGGAGCATCCTGCACCAGGCCTCCATTCAGTAATGAAGACTTTCCATCACAATAGAGAGTATTTGATCATGGTCTCTGGTCATAAAATGCACACACTACAGTTTAGGTGCCTTTTCATTGCTTGTTCTTTCTACAGCTGGGGACAAATGGAAATTCTCTTGGGCAGCCTCTTACTCCCTATTTCCAGACAGGTTACCCTACTTTATACCTGCCTCTGAACTGCCATACCCCTCTGTGGCATCCCACACCCTAAATACCCTCTCCATTGTAATAGCCCTTGTCACCGGAATCATCCTCCCACAAAATGTGTGTCTTATGTCCCACTCCATCAGAACCATAATAGATTATTCTAGGACAGTGAACGAATTAGCAGCTAGCAATAACACAATTTGTCCTGCCCAGATGGATTCATAATAGTAATGATAACAGTAACCCTAGAATAGTGCTCTTACATAGTGAGTATAACACAAATTTGTTGAATTAATATTTAATTTAATTTAATATTAATTAAATGCATGTGCTATGATAAATATTTTATGTGAACTATTTAATGTAAACTTCCAGTTACATAGTTTTATTATTCCCATCCTACAGGTGAGGAAACTGAAGATTAAAGAGACACATCACTATTTTATGAGAGGCTTCCTTAAAAAAGGAATCATCCAGTAGTTTTTTTTAATATGCATACTGGTAACTGTTTTAAAGAACATTTTAGAAGAACTATGTTTCTTTAGTCATCTATATTTGGTGCATTGAAAATACAGGGAGTTGATAGGAACTCCTGTTGGCCCTTCGGTGGGTCCATTATTTTCTATCTTTGGCACTTCTCTTCATTAATCACATTAGCAACGTGGGCGGGGGTGAATTCTTGGCTGCCCCGGGTGTGGTGATAAGCTCTATACCTTGGTAGGTTGTCCGGGGCCACACAGCTCCAAGATTCAGACCCCAACATGGCCAGTGCACCAGTCTGCTTCCTATGGTGTAACAGGATCCTCAGCTGGGGTCTAAAACCCCACTTCAAGGGAAGAAACTGCTAATGGTGGGTGTCCAGGCATGAGCCACGCTACCGAGAGTAGAGCATTTTTGCAGAATGGTGGATTTTCAGTAGCACTTTTCCTTCTTCCAGCCTGTTAGACCCTTTACACAACAACCTGCTCTGCCCACAGCAAAGACCTGAAGTCTGCCACATGGTGTTCAGGGAACCCTTAAACTGACCTGTCACCATGTGGGTGCCTTCTCTTCTCCTGGGAAACAGGATTTTTAGATTTTTCCCAGGTTCTCCCAGCCCCTGGAACAGTAAGCATTGCTGTCAAGATGTCAGGCCAGCTTGCTGTCCGCCCTCCCCTTCCAAGAGCTGGGCCCTGTGTGAAATCAGTTTGCTAACAATAACCCTGTCCAGAGGACGGCGAGCCCCACCGTGAACAGTAAGCTCCATGGGCGTGAGCCTGGACACGGACAGCCGTGATCTCAGGAGGAGTCTCAAGTTGGCTACCTGTCAGAACTGGCCCCGTAGACGGAGGGCAGCCATCTTCTTTAGAGCCAGAATATAGTGCTGACACTCCAAGTGGTGATGAAGTCTTGTGTTTGCTCAGGGTGATTTCTGGCTCTGCCACACTTCTCGATTTCCACATTATAGCACAGAACAGTGTTTGCCTAAGGATAATAGGGCATGTGAGTTGGTTCCTGGCATCAACCATGGACGATTAGCTTACTTCCACCAACCCAGAATCAGCCCCAGTGGCTATCACGAAAGACCACACAACTCCCTGAGTGTCTATAAGTAGATACTAAACCACATGTGTTATTAGTCTTGATCTTAGGCCGTATTATTATTAACTTTGCTTTGGTTGAAAGCGGGCCCCATCATATTGTTAAAATAGAGTTTCACAGCCTTAAAGTGACTAGGGTACGTCACTTTTAAGATGTTTTTCCAAAAGAAAATGTTAAATCCCAAATACATTTTTGGCTGAATGGTTAGTTTTAATGGTCCAGAGTCAAAAACTGTAACTTAATTCCTCGTAAAACTTAAATCAATTTCATGAGAGTTCTGCTAAACAGTTCCCTCTGTTCAGCCTAAGATTTCTACTAGTGCTTAATCCTCAAAAGTACTAGTATATTCTTTTAAAATGTCAATGTTTTTCCATGTCAAAAAAAAAAAATCTGCTGTCAGTATCTGACTTCTGTTGACATACAGTAGCTTATGTGTGGCCTCAATTATGGTATTGTGGTCATGGTTTCTCATTTTCTCTCACCCTCTTTCGCCTTAGTAATGGTGAGGAAACACTGTCCAAGTGGTGATCCGAACAACAGGCTCTGCACTGAGGGTCTCAACATCTGTACTTTCCTACGTTGCTACATTTTGCTTTCTCAGTGGTGACGAGGGTCGGTGGGAGTGTTATCAGACATATACGTCTATAGGCCAAGCTTCATATTCAGTGTGACGAGTGCCATCTGTGTGTCATCCAGCCATGGGATTTATTGGTGAAATGGCATCTGCTGCATGTCTGTGGCTCCAGCTTAATACCACCAGAGACAAGAATGCTGGGCCTAGCTGAAAGGCGGGGACGCATCTGGAGAGTTCCTAAAAAAGATCCAAGTCATTTTCAAGTTTGCTTCCTAATGTGCTCAGTCAGTCTCATGTTTTGAGCAGAAATAGCCAAAACTTCTTCCAATAACACGTGCTTTGGATATCAGATGAATCTGGGGCAGGAAACACTTGCAAAAAAAAAAAGAATCCACCCCAAAGAAGAAGGCCAAGATGCCAGCATCAAAGGCTTGGTGTGTTGTTTTACTTAATGAAAGTGAGAAGTATCTCACCCCATGCAGTGCACACAGTGCTGAAGTCATCAATGTCTCAAATGCGAGCCAAACTCTTTAAGTTGTTAAGTATTGTTTTTTATTAGGGATGTAGCTTATCTAGCACTGTTTTTATAATCTAGTCCTATTTTCAGATGCAGAGAGATTGGGGAATTCTGAAGTTGAGTCCCAGGACAGGGACTTTCTTCCAAGAGTGGACATGTGGACAGGCTTTCCTGGCTGTTAGGGATATCATTAGCTATTTGAGGCTCAAAACCTGTGTATTTCAAGTTCATCTTTTTTTTCTTTTTTTTTAATGAAACTGGTTTGTTTTGAGAGGTGCTTCTAAGTTCCTTATTTTTCCATACGATTCCTTTCATTCTTTTAGTAAATATCCATTTTTACTAAAGACACAATGCTACAGGACAATAACGGGAAGGGATTGCTTTGGTCTACAAATCCTATTTAGTGCAACAAACATGTTTTTGAGCACCAACAACTTGCCCAACCTGCCACGTACAGAAAGATAGAAAGTAGAACAATGCTTGTTGGGACCATAGGATCCTAACTGCACTGCTTACAGGCTGGTTCTCTCACCCCCCAGGGAGGTAGTGGGGGCGGGGTGCCAGGAAGCCCCAGATTATCATAGAGGAATGTTGCTATCTCACACATTGGGCAATTCTCTCCTGGGGTTGAAAGCCAAAGTTTAAAACTAATAAAAAATCTCTGAGAGAAGGTAGCGGGGTCTCAGGAACAAGGCAACCCTCTTCTGGATCTCTGTTTTCTGTAATCATTTTGCAGGATTTCATGTTTTATTTACTTAAAGGGAGACTGATTACTCTGTAGTGCCACCATTTTGCCAGCCACTCAAATTGGAAAACTTCAGGTCTTTTTTATTACAACTGAAAAGAGTTATCCCGTAGAAAATCTGCTTGGGAACACTGGGAATTCTCCCAGCTCACCATCGAGAGCCCAGATGCCAGCTTACTGGGTGCCAGACATGTGTCTGTCCACAACTATTGTTTCCTGCAGGCCATGGTTAGGAAACACTCAGTAGAGAAGTAGAAAGAGATTTTCCTTGTATCCAGACAACATGGCTCTATTGTACATAGAACAGACATGAGTCTGGGATGCATCATCACAACCCTACCTAGGGAAGCAGGAGTCGTATTAGGTGAACAGAATCTGCAGGTAAGCTAGAATAACTTCAGCCCTATCCTGAGAGTTGAACAAAAGGAGACTCAATGCCCTCTTTCAATTGGCAATGTGCAGATTACATGTGGTTAGTGTTATAGTTTGGTCCCAAAGCCAGTCTACCGACCCCGGTTAGGGCCACCACTGCCCTGTAGCAGGCTACAGAGTTAACTGATCCTCTAGACCCCTGGTTTACTTCACCTAGTCTTTGATAGAGTATTAAGAAACTCAAAGGTACACTTTCACCAAAGGCTTCCTCTATTAGTGGAATTTTCTTCTCCTTTCCTGAGATGGGAAAAACAGCATAGTACTGAGGTTGGTCATCGGATTTGGAGTCAGTAGACTTGGATTGAATCTCAGCTCTAATTTCTTACTAACTATTGAAACTTTGGCAAGTTCCTTAGCCACTCTGAGCTTCAGTTTCCTCATCTGCAGGACAAGAATGGTAACCTCACAGGACCTGCCTGAAGATCAGTGGGGATGAGGTACTCATGCACAAATGTAGAGGTGACAGGGCACAATCCTAACCTTCTCATTTGATTCATTTTGAGTCTCAGATAAGGCAGGGTTTTCAACAAGTGCCCAAATTAGTCCACTCTTTGAGTTTCAAAAGAGAGACCAACAGAGTTTTCCAAAATCTGTTTATCACAGGGTGAATTCCAGTATTTTCTGGCATGACCCATTGTGGTGCGTGGCATGAGATCTTGACAGGCTTCAGCCTCTCTGGTGGGGTTGGAATTGCCTATGTAGTGCCTACTGATCTGAGTGAACTTGACTTCTTGGGCACATCTCTGTTTGGAGTTGGGAGGAATTATTTTCTTTCTGCATTATTTTGAAAATCACCTTTGAAGTCAGTCATTTGAGTTGTTTTCTAATGCAAATGCTGAGGTCAAATCCAGTTGACCAACCACATCCTGTGGCACGTTCCCACTTGCTCCTCTAGTTTATTTTTAATAGAAACCAACAGTAAAAATACATACACACCCCATCGCAGATGCAAATTGAAACCAGACTTTGCTTCCACATATCTGTGAAAAGGAGTAAGCAAGCAATGGGGAAAAATTGGTGTGTAATATATAGGCATAGTTTACTGGTCATTACTCAGGCCTAATGAACATTGAGCTTTCAGTAAATGTTGAGGAGATGTAAGGGATGGTGTAAGGGATATAATGTTGTAAGAGATGGTGCTGTGATCAGAGCCTTTATTTCCCTTAATGTCCTAGGCTGGGATTTTTCACTCTCAGGCTCATTAGAGTCAGAGAAACGCATTGTCATAATTGTTCATGGAGCATTTCACAATTTACAAGTCCCTCTGACTTCCTGAAATGGCATCTTTTATTCTCTCCCCAACCCTAGGCCATTTTAGGGTGCTATGCTATTAATGAGTTCACAATTTTTCATTCATAGTTCTGGCCCTTGAGAGAAATTTTAGAGCAGGATTACTCCTTTAAATGTGGACACCAAACATTACCCAAGAAACAGTAACCACGGAAATGCAAACCAAGAGGACAGTCCATGTTCACGCTTGAGAGTCTGGAATGCGGTCATATGTCATTTTCTTAAATTAGCATATATAATTTAAAGAATTTTTATGTATAAAATGTGATATATTTAGAATTGGGGCTACATAAGAACTTTCACAATCATTTTGTTTAAAGCAGGTATTCACAAGTGAAGAATATGAAACTGATAACTTGATTCTTTTAGACATCAAGAAAACAACTAGGGTCGAGCAGCAGGTGGTGTAATGGTTATGTCACTGGACTCCCACATAGGTGACCATAGTTTGACCCAGCAGCTTAAAACGCACACCCAGGTGCATGTACATGACTGCCCAAGGTCCCAAAAAGAGAATGGAGGAGAAGGGATTGCAGCGTGGCCATCCCCCCTGGAGTGTGATTTCTTGTTTTTTGTCTGTCTGTCTCTCTCTGTCTGTCTGGCAAGTGCACGCACCCTATAGCAAAAATGTCTCTTGGAGAAAGAAAGAAAGAGAGAGAGAGAGAGAGAGAGAGAAAGAAAGAAAGAAAGAAAGAAAGAAAGAAAGAAAGAAAGAAAGAAAGAAAGAAAGAAAGAAAGAAAGAACACACGCAATTGGAAATATGATTGTTAGACTTAATCACACATATTTTATAAATTTTGCCACATTCCCCACAAATACATCTATACATATATTTTTTTAAAACATAATGGCAAATAGCCAGTTTGTGAGAAAACCACACCAAGCCAAACCAAATCAAAATCCCTCCAACACTTCCAATATTTGAAATAATGCATTGACAAATAGGAATAAATAGTTTAACTCCATGGGGAGTAGGGGGCTAGAGAGACATTTGTTAATGGATGTAAAAGTTATGGATAGATAAGAGGAACAAGTTCTAGTGTCGTGTAATACAGTAGGGTAATTACAGTTAATAATATTTTATTATATATCTCAAATTAGCCACATGCAACTTAATTTTTCCTCTCAGTTAAAGCTTCTTCAGAGTCTAAGACTGAAGAATCTGTCTTGATTAGGTCCCTGTGATTTCCAAATCATTGAGTTGTGGTGGGACACAGTCCCTGATATTTTTGAAAATTATTCTTCTCTTTTCAAGTGTGGGGGGAGGGGAGTCTGTTTTTCTGATGTAAAAACATGGACATTGGGACCAGCAGGTGGTGGAGTGGTTACGTTGCTGGACTTCCACATGATTGACCACAGGTCAAGTCTCAGACCCACTGGCTTGAAAATCACACAGGACACATGTGCATGTATGCCTAAGATTCCTCATAGAAGAATGGAGGAGAAGGGATTGTGATTCAGCCATCCCCCCTTCGGGGCTGAGGGTGATTTTTCACTTTCTCCCTCACTGTCTCTGTCTCTTCTTCTCTGGCAAGTGCATGTACCCTATGGTAAGAACAACTTTTGGGGACCCAGCAGTTAGCGTAATGGCTATGTCGCTGGACTCTCACGTAGTTGACCCGCGGTTCGCGTCCCAGACCTGGTGGCTTAAAACTTACGCCGGGCATGTGTGCGTGCGTGCCCAAGGTCCTGAGAGGAGAATGGAGTAGAAGGGATTGCTGCGTGACCATCCCTGGGGGGTGATTTCTCGCTTTCTGTCTCTATATCTCTCTCTGTCTGCCTGGTGATCACACGCGCCCTATAGCGAAAACCTCTCCAAAAAAAACAAGCAAACAAAAAAAAAAACATCTTTTTTTAAAAAATGGGAACAGCAGATGGCGTAATGGTTACATTGCTGGTCTCCCACCCCACTGACTTTGGTTGGAGTCCCAGACCCGGCAGCTTAAATCTCACAGCAGGTGAGTGTGTGTGCATGCCCAAAATCCTGAGAGGAGAATGGAGAAGGGATTGCAGCATGGTCATCCCTCCTGGAAGGTGATTTCTCCCTTTCTGTCTCACTGTCCCTCTCTGTCTCTCTGGCAAGCACACACACATTATAGCAAAAATCTCAAAAATATAAAATATAAAAATATTAAAAAGCTAAAAAATATAAAATAAAATAAAAAATAAACATGGACACTGCATGTTTTGGCTTATGACACTTTTGCCAGAACAATTAGAAACAGTGAATAGATTCCTGGTAAAATAGATCTATCATGGATTTTACTGATATTGTTCATTTACTGCCCTTCAGTGGTCATGACAAAATTTAGCAATGTGGAAAATATTTCATTTATAGCAATGGAGGGAGTCATAAGATTTTTCTTTTTAACTTAAAACTATTCTCAAGTTCATTTGGCAAAGCAAATAGGTATGATGATCAGCGATCTTTTTCTTTAAAGAAATGAAAAGAGGGCCAGCAGTCACATGGTGTTTCAGATGGCTGGATCCCACATGGCCAACTGTGCAATTCGAGTCCTGAACCCAGCAGCTTAAGAAGCTCACTGAGTGCATATGTGTGCATGCCCAAAATCTCAAAAGGAGAGAGAGATAAAATACGAGGGACTGTTGCATAACCATTGCCCATGGGGGTGCTTTCTCACTCGCTCTCTTTCTCTCTCTCTCTTTCTCTGGCAAGCATACATGCCCTAAGGCATTGGTTTTTTTTAATAGTATAAAGGTACAAGCTCAGACAGATCAGCCAATAGAATTGAAACAGATCCCGATGTAAAAGTTGTTATGTGGGGACCAGCAGGTGGCGTAGTGGTTAAGGCATTGGATGCTCCCACATGGCTGACCATGGTTCAAGTCCTGGACCTCGTGGCTTGCTTTTTCACCCTCTCTCTCCCCCTCCTCTCTCTCTGTGTGTCTCTCTCTGGCCAAATTAGAACAAATGAATGAATAATTTAAAAAAAAAAATGTGTTGTGCAATATGGTAAAGATCATTAATAGAAAGATCAGATTGGGGCCAGCAGGTGGCATGGTGGTTAAGGCACTGGGCTCCCACATGGTTGACTGTGGTTTGAGACCTGAACCTGATGGCTTGATTCTCACTTTCTCTCTTTCTTTTTCTGGTGAATGCATGTGCCCTATAGCAAATTTTAAAATAATAATAATAAATGAAATTAAGTTTTAAAACAATTCTTTAAAAAAAAAGAGCAGATAAAGGTGTAAAATAGCTGGCTAAGTGTTTAGAGAAAAAAAAAAATCTTATACCACGGACCTTAATAAATTCCAGATGATCTAGAAAGATCAGTTTTTGGAAAAAATGAAACTACAAGTCCAAGTCCAACCCAGTAGCTTAGTACTTTAAGGAGCTGGAGCCCCCCGCCCCCAGGCTGACCATTGCTCAAATCCTAGCCCAATGGCTTGAGAACATCAAAATCTCCAAAGAAAGAAAAAGAGGAGGGGAAAGGAAAGAGATTTCAGTGTGACCATGTCCATTGGAAGGCCTTTTTCCCTTCCCTCTCTGTCTTTCAGGTGTCTCATATGCCCTCTGGCAGTTAAAAATAAAGAAGAAAATACTAAAGGAATAGAGGAAAATATAGGTAGTTGTTTCTGCGATAATGGGGTTTTGCAAGTATTTATTAAGCTTTAAAACATGGGCCAGGCAGGTGTGGTGGTTAAGGTGGCTGGCTCCCACATGGCTGACTGCATGGTTTGAGTCCTCAAAGGGAAGGCCAGCAAAGAACAGTGAAAGACCTGTGCATGGACCTCATTTTTCTAACACTCATTCAGGAACATCCTTGGGTCTTTTGACCTGCAATCTCAAACTGACCCCCTGTGGATTTCATTACTCAGGTAAATAGCATGACATTTCATAAGAAAGCAAGTCTAAATTGGTTTTGGCCAAATTACATAACCTGGGAAATTGGGTCGGGGACTGAACAGAACAACCCCTGATCTCAGCAAGGCCACAACTAGTCCTTTGTATCTTGAGCATCTCAGTGCCCTTGTCTCTGCCTTAAACCATCCAGCTCGCATGGTGTCAGCAAGCAAGGAGTGGAGACAGAGGTGTTATGAAAACCTTACATTTTCTCTCTGTTTTAATATTTGTGTTTAAGATGCTGTAGTCATAAATTCTTTTCTGAAAGTTTGCTATTCACCCAGGACAGGCAAGGTGCAATGGAAGACAAAATGAATAGAAAAGAGAGATTCCTATCGAAATGGGATGCTGAGAGAAACATATAATGAAGCATCATTTTTAAAGACTTGTAGAAATCAATTATAGGTTGTGTGGTACTAGTAAGTGACAATTTGAGAATTTTTTTAAAGAATTGTTTATTTAACTTTATTATTATTATTTTAAAATTTGTTATAGAGCATGTGCATGCACCAGAGGGAGACAGAGAGAGAGAAAGAAAGTGAGAAAGCAAACCGCCAGATCCAGGACTCAAACCTCAGTGGGAGCCCAAAGCTTTAACCAATACACCACTTGCTGGCCCCAACACTTAGAGAATTTTATAAAGCTATTTAACTTGTAGGAAGAGAAGATTATCTATAATTGTACGTGAATACTGTATAGGATATGAATCTTTACTTTCTTAAACCACCAGTTCTTAGAATTTTGAAGAAGCAGAGTATCTGGAAGTCCTGCTATTTATAATTCCACAAAGTATCATTTATCCACTGAATTTTCATGACATTTAAATTTAAATTCTGTTTCAGTGGGAGAGATTTATTTTTTCTGTTTTAGTGGCAGAATACTAATGTTTCAAAGGAAGATATTTTGAGAAAGATAATGATGATAATAATGTTTGTTGTTACTATAGTTAACACTCATTGGAAATTTACTGTGTCCCAGGAACTTTGTTAAGCCGTTTAGATGTATTGTCATTTAACAATACAAACTCCAGGAGGTAGATACTGTTACTATGCCCATTTTACAGATAAAGAAACCGCCAACTTAGAGATGATTTACAGCTGTCTTGGGTTATTGAACTGGTATTTGATAGAGTTGGCATTCGCTCCTAGGCTAAGGTGACTTCCAACATCCCTGCTTTTAAATGTTCTTCTACTCCCACTCCATATACATACAGAGCAAAATCAAAACATGAAGATCTGAGGACACAGGGTAGTAAGGAACATGTAAAATTCTAGGAAATATTATTCTGCTAAATTCTTAAGAATCCACTGTTTTATGAAAAGCTCAGTGATTCTGTTGAGAGGATGTTCACGATATTCTCGATGTGTTCCCTCGTTCTATTTTTCCTCGTTGGTTGAGGAGACTTTAAGCGTTGAAATGACTAAAGTTGACTGCTTTTATAAAGTGCTTGCAAAGACTCAATCTGGTTGACGGTAAAGCCATTTGTTTAAGTCATGTCAACAGCTATGGTTTTCATAAGGGTTTTAATGAATCGAGGAATGGAATTTAAGAAAGCAAAACAATCCAAGGAAAACCGCTTATTTTTCTAAAATAGCAAAGCAAAAATG
Organism: Tupaia belangeri chinensis; assembly: GCF_000334495.1. Lineage (NCBI taxonomy): Eukaryota > Metazoa > Chordata > Mammalia > Scandentia > Tupaiidae > Tupaia > Tupaia belangeri. The sequence goes on from NW_006160128.1 coordinate 526,970, forward strand.
GGAACCCTTTCCAGTTCCGTTATTGTAAATGTCTGTTAAAGTCTTAAAAATTCTTAGTGTACATAATTTATCATACAGAATAAAAACACTTCGCCATCATATAAACTTTTTTAGAAGTCTTTTTAACATCCTATTGTTATTTAGTTGCATAGATAAAAAAATATTTTATGACACTTTTACTGTTCAATTTATGGAGGGATGGTATTGAGTAACATTTCCTTTTAAAGATGCTTATTAAAACAGGTAGTCTACCAGAAATAAATATGGTTACCAACTAACAAAATCAATTTACTAGTAATTTGGTCTTGTTAGTCTGTTAAAAGAATGATTGGCTTTTAAATATTTTCTCAAAGCCTCTTTTTACTCATGAATATCATTAAGATATGATTAAAGCCTGCCAGTATCAATAAGCATGAAACCATTCTGTCTAATGTTGAAGGTCATATTTCTGTCCCTTAACACTC
>NW_006160128.1:527479-564432 GCF_000334495.1 Tupaia belangeri chinensis
TCCTGCTGTCTGCTTTGTTCATCTTTGTATCTGTGGACCCAAGTTCACGTGAATATGATTTTCCCTGGACAGTTGTAGAAATGACTTATTCATTATCTGCTGCTGTAAGTTAGAAGCTTGAACACCAACTCATTTCAAGTATACTTATCATCCATTAAGAAAATGTTCATTATTCTGTCCATTCAAGAGGTGAACTAATGATGTTATAAGGAACTGAAAACGAATCCCCTCATTAACCTTTTAAGTGGATATAAAGAATTATGTGCTGAGCTGGAACCATGAACATATCAAAGAATGGGATGTAAATACTTCAGGAGATGCACAGAGGTATGAGGGTCTGAAAGTCCCAAGGTGTTCTTTCAGCCCAAGCTCAGGACTTGGGGCTGATGTCTAGTGCCACTCTGGGCAGTTGGTCATGCATCTAGAAACCCTAGTATGGGGATTATCAGTCTGAACTAGGCCACGACTCCTGAGGGCTGACTCTCAGGGGGACAGCAGAGCATTTCCTGCCACCATCTGTCACTGCTGACCAGAGTATCCCCAAAACTTGAGAGCCGTAGTGAATCCCGGCCCTATACTCACCCCATCCCTACTCTGCCCAGCTGTGGGCATGGGGAAGAGCGAGGTTCCTGCTGCTTTGGTCTTTATAGAGAGAAAAAGGAAAAGAGAGAAAGAGAAGTTCTTGCGCTCCAGAGGGTTTTACAAACGTCTAAGAAGGGAAGAGTACAATTAAGTCTACTCAAAGAAGAGCCAAGTAGTTTTCACTCACCTTCGTTTCTAGCCAAAGTCGGGTCTTCATTTTATTATGGAAGAACTGATGACTGAGTTAAGGAGTATTAAAGTTGCCTTTAATCTTTTTTGATAGAAATGGTGTAAAAGTTTTCAATGAGGACATATTAATTCCTAGTCGCATGTTTTCCTCCACCTTTGATGTCTGACCCCATCATCTCTTTGAGCTCATAGTGAAGGGATGCCGCACACACTAGTGTCGTCTTGACAATCGCTTGCAGTTCCAGATACTGTGTACCTCTCACATGCAGGGCTTTAGGGATGCCAGCCCTTAGGGGGAAAGCTAATGATTTTATACAGGGCTTACAAAGAGCTCTGCTATTGTAGCTAACATTTAGTAGGTTAATTTTCTTTTTCTTTTTTTTTTTTATTTCCTTTGGAGAAGTTTTTGCTATAGCGTGCGTGCGCTCACCAGAAAGACAGAGACAGAAAGCAAGAAATCACCACCCCTTCCGGGGGGAGATGGCCATGCCGCAATCCCTTCTCCTCTATTCTCCTCTCAGGATCTTGGGCATGCATGCACATGCACCCTGCGTGAGTTTAAGCCACTGGGTCTGGGACTCAAGTCGCGGTCAACTACATGGGAGTCCAGCAACATAGCCAGTACGCCAACTGATGGGCCCAAGTAGATTAATTTTCTATCTAAGAGAGGAAGCTGAGCAGTAAAGACAGGAGTTAGGCAAAAACCACACCGTGGAGCTGGCCAAGGCTTGAAATAACAAGCGTTTGGTAAATGGAACTTTGCTACTTTGCATGATTCAGGGGATCAGAAATGGCCTTTGATTTTCTCTCTGCTCTAGAGAGAAATGGTAAGGAAAGAGAGATACTTTAAAATTGAATCCTGGACTCTCATCTTATCTGCATGAGAACCACCACTCTTAGTGAAACTTCAAAAGCCATGTTAGTGAGAGGATTCAGTTCCTTACATATAGTTTGAGCTATAAAGATTGCAGATAGTCTAGCCAGGAGCTTACTTCCCCACAGACCAGGTAAATAAATCATCCAGTAAAAGTCATTCAAGAGTAAAGGTTACTGGAAAGTCATAGATCAAGCAGCTTGTCTATGTATGGTTTTTCTAAAATGCAGGGCAAATTGGAATTTTTTTGAAATGTTTTTAATGGTGCATAATTTGAATAAGAAAACTGTGATGTAATGAACCAGTTTCTATTATTCTATCAAAATGAGATAAAAATATGGTATGGATTTAATGCCAGTTCACTTATTCAGTTTTACACAGTGAAGTTATTGTTTTTAGAACATCATGAAATTTCATTTCATGCCCCAGTAAAGCTAAAATGTAATGGGTTACAGCTTTTCCATTTGTTGACTTTTCTCCTTTAAACATCTTGGATTTTCCATTCTTTGAACAGACTTTTGAAGAATGCCTTGGATGTCACTCAAAGATGTCCTTTTCTTTTGTCTCCTGCCCATCTGCCTTTAAAGCAAGTCTCTAAAATCAACCAACCCTAGTGGAACCAAATGGTACCCATGAGCATGTGTTTTTGACAGCATCCACACCTCTCTCCAGCATTGGTACATTGTTGGGGTTTTTGTTTGTTTGTTTGTTTTATTTCTTTACCTCCTACCCCCTGATTTTATCCATGCTTTATAATTCTGGGCTACCGTCCATCAGAGATCCGACTAGGCAATCTCTCCTTTCCCTTCTATATAATATCACAGGTTTCTGCAGCTTCTCACAACTATCGGCCATGAAAGTCTAGCTCAAAAAAAAAAAAAATCTTTAACTGAATTCATTATAGTCTGCTGTTGACCTAACACCTTCCACATGCTCCACTTTTTTTGTTTCATATGTCAGAAAACTAAAAGAATTTAATTTTTTCTCATTAGAAGTTCTAGTTACAGGGACCAGCAGTTAGCGTAATGGCTATGTCGCTGGACTCCCACGTAGTCAACCGCGGTTCGTGTCCCAGACCCAGTGGCTTAAAACTCATGCTGGGCATGAGTGTGTGTGTGTGTCCAAGATCCTGAGAGGAGAATGGAGGAGAAGGGATTACGGCATGGCCATCCCCCCGGGGGGTGATTTCTCACTGTCTATCTCTCTGTCTCTCTCTGTCTGACGAGTGCACGCGCCCTATAGCAAAAACCTCCCCCCCCCCAAAAAAAAAGAAGTTCCAGTTACAAATACAAGTTTATACAACCAAAGCCTTCAAACATATATTGGGAAAATTAAATTCATTTTTTTTCTTTCTGGATTGCATTTGCAAGTTTTACTAGGCCTGTAACATTTTTACAGTATATAAATGTGAATATCAAATATTTGCCAGTTTTTTAAAGCCGTTGCTATGGCATCAAGGCATTTGCCCCTCCAATGGCCTTGGCATCTACTGGCTTTAGCTTGTCAGTCTTAGACTTCCCTTTAGTAAACAAACATGCCTCCCATATACATGGAAAGATTGCAGTTTCATCTCATTGTTCTTTTATAGGGTTTTGTTTAAAGTAGAAATCATTTGGATGTGTTTTTAGATATACACACTGTCTTACAGAGCATGCAGTTGCAAATTTTTAACAGGGAGAAGAATGTCAGGCTATTAATTGTTTCCCCTTAAGACCTGATACTACTATAGGGCTACAGGTTGCCCAGATAAAATAAATGTAATTCTCAAATAGCATGCAAACTCCCTGTGGAATTGACAGCATCCTCGGAACTTCATTTCACACTTTCCTGACTTGGGAATGGTTATTTTGAGTAGCACCTCTTATTAACCTAACTTCTTAATGCCTGGGCAGGAGGTTAAATATCTCACTTATCTGCATGCTTGGCTTCCATGAACAGCTACTTCATTCACAGCCCTGCAAGGGTTTATCAAAATTTTACCATGTTTAGCATTCCAAAGAGAACATTCAGGTCCCTGGCTCTTGGGTCACCATTGTCCACTCATCAAAGCTGATGGTTGTTACAAGTACGATGTTAAAAACAAAACAAAAAATGCAGTAAGCTATATTCTGTTAATGAAAATGCATTTAGGTTGAATAATAAAAAAGAAAGAAAAAAGTGAGTTCTGTGATATCCCTGAATGAGTATCCTATTCATAGACCCCAGAAATGAAGACCTAGGTAATTGTCGTAGGTGGAGTCATCACATGCTACAATATGTTAAGGATTTCTTGTGCACCAAGGGTCTCACAAACAGCCGTACTCTCATATAGTGCTGTCTGTTTTCATAGTCAGTAGATACCGGATTTTCACAAGGTCCTATTACCTTGAAACTTTAGTATGTTAGAAATATACCGACTCCATATAACATTAAAATAAATGTCTTGAAATTTAGGAAAGTTCAGGATCTCTGAGAAGGGAAGGTAAATGGTACCTTCGAGCTGGCAGAATTAAAGACTTCCTCAGCTATGAGAAGAAAATTCACCATTCCATATCTAAAGTTGCCATTTACCTCAGGGAAGCAAAAAGGCACATAATTACTTATGAACAATAATGTGTGTCTCATCCTATTTAGACTCATGGACATGGGGAACACTCCAATTATAGCAGACTGTTTTATAAGAACTTTAAGTCATCCGTAAGATGGAGCATATAAAGACACATTGCAGAATACTACTTGGAATAACTAATGATTTGGGAAGATACTCATGATCAGCTAAGTTTTAAAAGATTATAAATTCTGGGGCCGCAGGTAGCATGGTGGTTAAGTGCACTGGGCTCCCACACAGCTGATCTTGGTTCGAGTTCTGGATCTGGCAGCTTACTTTCTCACTTTCCCTCTCTCTCCTTCTTTCTCTCTCTCTCTCTCTCACTCTGTTCCTCTCTGGCCAAATTAAAATAAATAAACAAATAAATAAAATAAAGTTAAATAAAACTAATTCTTTTAAAAAATAAAATAAAAATATAGAAGATTGTAAATCCAAATAAGCAAATAGCAGATAAATATTTTATATTTCATGTACACAAATAAGAAGAAAATACATTACTACAGTAGTAATTGTGAGTTGATTAGAGATTGTTTCTTTTATTTTTACTTTTTAAAGTTTATTTATTTACTTATTACAAGAGACACAGAAAGAGAGAGAAAGAGAGATAGCACCCCCAGTAGGATCTTGATGGCGTGCTCCATACCCAGACTCAGCCACATGGGCATTTGCCTGGGCCTGGCATCCTCAAGAAGATCTCCAGATCTCTTCCCATGTGGGTCAACCTTAAAAAGCATCCTGTTTCACTGCTGTGCTACCATCTGGTCCCAAAAGTCATTGATTTGTTTAATTTTTTTCTTAAGTTTTCTAAAAACTTTACTATGTATATATTTGTGTGTGTGTGTGTATATGCAAATACATATGCACGTGTATATATGTATATCATATATATGTAAATATGGTGTGGCTATATGTACATTATAACTAGAAAATAATTTAGAATTGTAAATATCTGGGTCCCTGTGTAAATCATGATGCATTTTTGCATAGAAAAACATGGAAGAATACATCATTTCAGACAAAAATTTTTCTATAAACAAAGGTTTAAGACTAAAAGCTTATAAACTGATCAAAGGCTTTATGATAACTCTATACATAACTAGATGAGTAGGTTGATATGTATAAACACTTGGAGAAAAAAAACTAGACTAACATTAAAAAAAAAAAAAAAAAACAAGGAACCAGCAATTAGTATAATGGCTATGTCGCTGGACTCCCACGTAGTCGACCGTGGTTTGCATCCTGGACCCGGTGGCTTAAAACTCACGCCGGGCGCATGTGCGTGCATGCCCAAGATCCCGAGAGGAGAATGGAGGAGAAGGGATTGCGGTGTGACCATCCCCCGGGGGGTGATTTCTCGCTTTCTGTCTCTATGTCTCTCTCTGTCTGTCTGGCGAGCTCACGCGCCCTATAGCGAAAACCTCTTTAAAAAAAAATACTAAACACTATCCCATGGCTGTCACCATCTGCAGCGTGCCTAGAGTAACTGTTGGTGTCAGCCGTTGGCTTCAACATCATCAGGGCTAGATGAGGCAATGAAGTATGATTCCAAGACAGAATCTCCTCCCTGTCAAAGGAGGAGTCTGGGAGCATGTATGCATGTGTGTAAAAGAGAGAGAGAGAGAGGGACCAGCAGTTGGCATAACGGCTATGTCTCTGGACTCTCATGTAGTAGACCGTGGTTCGAGTCCCGGACCCGGTGGCTTAAACTCACACTGGGCGAGTTTGTGTGCATGCCCAAGATCCCGAGAGGAGAATGGAGGAGAAGGGATTGCAGTGTGGCCATCCCCTCTAGTGGGGTGATTTCTTGCTTTCTGTTTCTCTGTCTCTGATTTTCTGGCGAGCGCACGCACCCTATAGCAAAAACTTCCCCCCAAAAAAAAACAAATTGAAAAAAGAAAGAGAGAAGTTTGCCATGGCTTGCTAATACCATGTAGACTATGAGGAATAGAGAGAAGAATCTAGTATATAGAGTAAAGGCAGGGTATATGAAGTCGACAGAACTGCTAAGTTAGTATCTCTCTTGACCTTCATTCTGTTTGACAAGTGTGTCCTCCTGAGTCATTGATTTAGGCTTCCGTAGTATGATTTCAAATAAAGTAATCGAAGTACAGAAAAAGTTCCAAAAATACATTTCTCAGTAATTATTTTGAAATATATACATACCTTTTCCAACAAAGAAATGCCTTTTATTGATAAAGCTGTAGTAAGTCTTCTAATGACTTTTTTTTTTCAGAAGTAGATATTTTCAAATAGAAAGGTTTGCTTCAATCATTGCTGTGAAAGCAAGCCTTTCCTTTATTGCCACTCTCATGTCCCCGTCAGTATTAACAGCATAGCTGTCTGCATGCTGTTGAAGAGAATGGGCAGATACAGTATATTCAGGGTAGTACATACTGTAGAAGAAATTTATCCACTTTTTGATGATTTGGGTCAACTTTCTGTTGTATAAACCAGGGCAGCAGGAGCTGGACCCGTGGCTAATCATTCCCAGCAGACAAGTTGGGGCCAGGAGGCCATGAGCTTGAACAGGTTTGAATGCAAGCTTTAGGATCTTGGAGTGTGATGGGAAGACTCTCATGTCAGCATTAGCTGGGTGCTTATCAACAAGGCAGAACAGCAGACCCTGCAGGGCAGTCTTTGCAGGGTTTGGGCTCCCTGGTGATACACTCCACATGTGTTACAGATCTCCACCCGGCCTACAGAAGGACACAGAGGTAGGCATCTGTAGCCTACCCTTCGTGGTCTTGTTCTTCTTTCTCCTCTGATGCTTTGCTGTGAAGGGGCCTTTTCTCTCTCCAAGGAACTGGGGATTTCCAGATTATCCAAGAAGTGATTGGGAAGACTGTACATTCGTTTCTTTCTTTATTCTTCCTCCTCAAGGGAAGAGTCTGTGTTCTTAACTTTAGTGCTTCTCTTCGTCCCTGGAATTATGCTTTGAGCTTAGGTAGGTGCTCAGTACAACACTGATGAATGAACAAATGGAATCTGGAGGAAAAAAAACACACAACTAATTATTACCACCCCCGTCACCTCATCTGCCTCCCCTGAAAATTTGGGCAGATTCTAAGGGTAAGTAGTGTGGAATTGTATTGCTCAGGCAATAACCTGACTGCCTGAACAGGCATTCTGGCGGGCTGAACTCACCACTGTACTCACCTCCAGATTCAATGGAGTTAGGACCCACCAATGCCATGGTTGCTGTCTGGCTTCCATCCCAAAGCAGGATGGTACCCGGTCTTCATAGACCCTTAGGGCCCTACCAGTTAGGGACCTCTCTCACTCAGGCCAATTACTTTCTCTTTCTGGTTTTTTTCATTGTACTCTTGCTTCCAAAAATCAAAGCAAAGTTAGAGCACTAGAAAGCTTTCATTCTCTTTCATCTAAGGCGCCTAGCACTCACAGACATTTTTATTTTTTAAGTAAAAAAAAAAAAAAAAAAAAAACTGCCTGCCATTTTGTAGGCTAAATTTTCAGAGTATTTCAGCACAACCAATGAGTTAGTTAGTGAGCTGGAATCTCATGAGATATTGAATTAAAAACATAATGTGTTCTGTTTTAAATATATGTCATCTATTAATTATTATCGGTGCCAACACATATTGCCGCATCCCTTGTTACAATCAATATTTTGCAGGCTCAATACACACTCACTGAAAATGCTGATAGGTTTCAGACTGCAGTAAACATGCCATGGGTTATAGGATCTCTACTTTCATGTAAGTTTCACTTGGCTACATAATATAGCAAAGGTCCTCTTGAAATTCGAAGTGATCTTAAATTATTACTTAATTAGTTATATTTCCAGATCTAAAAAGACTACTTCCCCCTGCCAAAAAAAAAATTCCTCTCTTTACTTTACCGACCCTAAGTACTGAGGCAGCCATGAAGTGGTTTTTTGTTCTTTGTTTCTTAATTGTCATACCTCCGAGAAGCTGGTCTTCACATACCATCCATCACCCGAGTGCCCAATCAACGCTGGCCCTCTCAGCCCAGCACATCCCTGCAAGCCGCAGTGACACACATTCATTTCCGCTGGGGGCAGCTGTGGGGGAGCCGGGCGGCCCTGCAGTTGCGTTTCATGTGTTTGAACTGTGTGGCCTCCCTATATAATCCAGGAAATGAGTTTACTCTATCTGTGACAAGCATCATGTTCACACAGTTTCAGGAGCAGCCAGCATGGGGCCAGGCTCTGCAGGAGCTGCAGACTTTTGCCGACCCTGGGGAGGAAGTGGATGGATGGGCTTTCTCTCCTGCTCCCTAGAGCCCCTGCCCCACTCCACCTGCCCACCACTTTGATCACACCTGTCCCCTGAGAGAGTGCGCCTTGTCCCTGTGTGCTGGAAATGCCCAGGTGTAATCTAACCACAAGATGAGGAGACCACAGGCTTTCAGGCAGAGAGCGTGTTAAGACAGCAGTGCCTCTTGGTTGGTCTCCGCTCCCCAAAAGCTGAAGAATGGATGCCTGGGTTTTGGTGATGTTTATTTCGTCGGTGGTAAAACTGGCTCCACTTCTGGCTGTTATTAAACTTGTATTTGTTTCTGACACATAATCTCTGCTGGGCCAGGTTAACACTAGTCCATGTTGTGGGGGGTAGCCACTCTGGTCAGCGTGAAGCGTGCTTTCACTTAGATCAAGGAAAGGAATGCCAGAACCAGCCGAGCATCAAAATACCCTGCGAGTCAGGGGTGAGGCTTTGTTATTTTGCATATGGTTAACCATCTCAGAGGTCATAAAGCGAGGCCTCTGTACTCCAGTGCGGCAGCTGGGTTTACACAGTGTTTGCAGATTGTTTACTTTGGTCCAGAGCCAGGACTACATCGTTTTTCCATTATACATGTTTGACACATGAAGAGAGGTGGGAAGGGAACTCTGAGGGGCAGGTCTGTGATTTCCTTCTTATTTACATTAAAGGGACTGTTAAGAGTGCCGTCGATACTGACCAGTCCAAGCATAATGTCAATGCAGCAGAGGTTGAGCCAGCCGCTGCGTTTGCAGAAATGTCCAGATCTTGGGCAGGAAAGCAAAGTCTGTAAATGGCCTCAGCTTGAAGCCATGTTGAGCCTATCAGGCTTGTCACCACAGTCTTATATACAGACAGGTTACTGGTGAATGATATTTATCGTCACATTCAAAGATTTAATTCCCAGTGTTTGCCTGGCAGTGCTTTGGGAGGCCCCCACGGTTGGCAAACCAGAGTCTACGTGCATTCCCCTGGCTTGTGCACTCCATGCAGACAGATGTGCTCAGTGCTGAGCAGATGTGCTTCCCAGGGCCCTACAGAAATTCTCAGCAGTCTTTTCCTTTGGCCTCCAGCTTTCCAAGGATACTCCTAGTGCCCTGGCCTAAGTTCTTCTACCAGGAAGTTTTCAAGACTTGGCCAAAAAGCCGCAGTGTAATTCTATCTGTAGCCAAGCCCTTGGCACTTGGGTCAAATGGCTGGAATCTGAATGAATGTTATACTTCTAAATACATTTTGCTTTTGCTGGTAGAGAAAGTGCATCAAAAAGTACCAAAAGTGATGACAAAAGAATTCATTGAGTAGCATTAAAGTAAGTAATTGAACAGAAAGAGAATGAAGACTTTCTAGTGCTCCCACTTTGCTTTGATTTTTGAAAGCAAGAATACAAAGAATATCTTTTTGCCCCAACCTTACTTGGATCTCTTTAGTTAATTATAAATAACCCCCAAGACACAAATTCAGGAGCTACAAGGTAGCCCCAGTGTTTTTCTTTCTACAGAGATATTTGTGTGTGTGGCAAATCTGCCCTTCTCACGGTGTTTCTTAAGCTTTGCTAGGTGTGTGGAAGCAGTCTGTCACCATAACCTAGTGAGCACAGCATGGCTCAGAAAAGCAAATACCAGGTCCTGTTCAGAGCAGCCTATGATCCAAACCTTCTCTGTCAACCTACCCTAAAGATATTTGATTTCTAGAAATGAAAGATTTGTTCAAGAAGGACCTTCAACTACATGGGACCAGCAGTTAGCGTGATGGCTATGTTGCTGGACTCCCATGTAGTCGACCGTGGTTCATGTCCCGGATTCAGTGGCTTAAAACTCACGCCGGGCACATGTGCCTACGTGCCCAAGATCCCGAGAGGAGAATGGAGGAGAAGGGATTATGGCATGGCCATCCCCCCTGGGGGGGTGATTTCTCACTTTCTGTCTCTCTGTCTCTCTCTATCTGTCTGGCAAGCGCACGCACCCTATAGCAAAAACCTCTCCAAAAAAATATAAATAAATAAATAAATAAATAAATAAAAAGAAGGACCTTCAACTACAGAAGGGATTTAGAAAAAATGGCATATGTTTAGTCAACACCAAAAGTTGCTCTTTGGGTTAATCCAGTCTTACAGATGGACTTAAAGTATAGGTTTCAGATCAACAAACATTTATGGAGGATCATTATGTGCCAGGCGTGGAGCTGGACACTGGGGAACTAAAAATGAAAAAGACACAGCTCCTTTCAGTCTGAAAACATTTTTGCTGGCTTGCAGGTTTTTCACCAGATCCTCCCAGACTTACCAAAGCATTCCCTTTGACTTAGAACACTCAAGCCCTTATTTTCGACCGATCCCCTTAATGCCAGAATACACACAAGGCAAGGGGAAGTGGGTGGTTATAGATTTCCACTCAATTTGGAAATTAACAGCCTGTGATGTAGCAAAAAAGGTGCTAGACTGGAAATCAGAAAGTCCAGTTTCTAGGGTCAGGACTGTCACGTACTGGACACACAACCCTGAACGTCTTGTGACCTCTCAGGTCCTCCATGGGCACCTGTAGGTCAATTGGCTGCTGGGAAGATTGTGTGAGGTGGTGAGGATTTTGTGAAAGCTCAGCAGTCCACAGCCCCGTGCAAAGGAAGGGGATGCTATTCTGTTGGGCTTGGGGGAAAGAGGGTGGGGAGCTGAGGTATTTAGACCACTCTCTTTAAAGCTTCATTAATGCAGGGAGCAGTCCCTATTGGCCTCACTCTATTCTTGTTTTATTATTTTTTTTTTCTCTCTGTCAGCATTGGGTGACCAACTACAGACTTTCATGTTACTGGGGATCAGCAATATAAAATGGCCCATTTGGGACCAGAACTGTGCTGAAGGGTCTCTGTCACCCCCTCCTCAGGGAGGGTACAGAACCTGGGAGAGTGTTTCTCCACTAAGCCCTAACTCTATGACTGGCTGGATATGTCTGTAAGGGACAAAGCCATCTCTATTTTTCTATTCAAATAGAAAGGTAGAGGATTGGAGTTTAGGCATTTTCTGTTTCATTTTTTTCTTTTTTCTCTTCTAAACATTCCATTGCTCAAAATCAGTGCTTATTTTGAGAAAATTTTCACATCAGTACACTTGTCATGGATATAACTTAGAGTATTTAATCAATCCCTAAAGATAAATAAGAAAAATGGGGGGAGGGGAGTCAAAAGTATCTTGGAACCACAGCTTCTCTTTGCCAAAGTATGTTTTTTAATTAAAGGACAAGGCCAGAGAAACCCAACCTGGACAGCACTGTCATCCCAAAAGGCAACTGAGCCACAAAGCTAAGACCTGGGATTCCTAGACCCCAGAGGGAGCTGAAAAGCCCAAGATGTGAGGGTGGGCACTTCCTGGTAAGAGTCCAGCGTTCATGGACCTCTTGAGAAGTTCTACAAAGCAGATTCAAACACTGCCTCTGTGGCCCCATGACTGTCTCCACCTCACAGACACAGTCAGTAGATCTTCCTCACCTCTGATGGCACCTTCCTCCTTGTGATGGTTTCTTTTACTCAGTCATGGAGTATGCACAGAGGGCCACTGAGTTTTCCCAGGTGCTGCGCAGTGGAGATACAAAGAGAAATGGGGTGCCACTCCTGTCCCAGTCACTCTCAGCATGAAGAGCAGCCTTAGAAGAACCATTACATGAAACCTAGTGGGATGTTAAGAACAAAATCCAGGGGAAAACTTTCATGGTGTTGATAGTGCCTCTGGGGCCACCTAAAAGTTTTCCATCTTCTAGTTGAAACACACCACACACACATGTATATGCATGGGCACACACGTACTATACTCTTAGACTTGCACACACAGTAAATCTTCATGATCAAATAGTAGTTATGAAAGACTCAACTCCATGCAGAGGACATAGACAAGTCCATTAGACCTGGGTTTCTCACTAGGGTTTCTGACTAAGGAGAGGAAATGTTGATGCCAGCAAACGATCCTAGTGACTAGTCTTGTGAGGAGGGTTCTCCCCCAGACTATGAGCTCCATTTGACTATAAGCAGTGTAAAGAGTTAAGAACTTGGGCTCAGTGGTCAGACTGCCCCAGATCCAGCACTGGCTTCTCCACCTACCAGTTGTGTGAACTTGGGTAAGCTTGTCATTTCCAGGGTCACATCGCACGTAGTGATAATAAGAGAACCAGGCAAGCCCATGACACAGTGGTAAAAACAGCTGGCACCCACGTAGCCAACTGTGTGGTTCAAGCCCCAGACCCAGCAGCTTGAGAAATACATGGGGCACATGTGCATGTGTGCTCAAAACCCTAAAAGGAGGGAGAATTGGAGAAAAGACTGCAGCCTGACCATTCCCTATGGAAGGTGACTTCTTACGGTCTCTCTTACTCTCTAGTGAGTGCATGCATCCTCTGGAAAAAAAATTTTCAATAATAGTAAGAGACTCTACAGACAGAGAGTTTTGTAAAGATCAAAGCATGTATGGCAGGGCCAGCAGGTGGCATGGAGGCTAGGGCACTGGACGCCCACATGGTGGACTGCGATTCACATCCTGCAACTGCCAGCTTTCTTTCTCACTTTCTCTCTCTCTGTTTCTTTCTCATGAGTACACATGCTAAAGCAAATTAAAAATATTAATCATAATAAATAAAATTAAATAAAAATTCTTTAAAAAGACGATAAACTTTTTTTTGATACGGCACATGTGCTCGCCAGAAAGACAGAGAGAGACAGAGAGATAGAAAGCGAGAAATCACCCCCCAGGGGGGATGGCCACGCCACAATCTCTTCTTCTCCACTCTCCTCTCAGGATCTTGGGCACGCACGCATGCACACGCGCCCAGTGTGAGTTTAAGCCACCAGGTCTGGGACTTGAACTGTGGTTGGCTGCATGGGAGTCCAGTGACATAGCCGTTATGCTAACTGCTGATCTCAAAGACAATAAAGTTTAAAAAAAAATGTATGGCACAGAAGACACTCTCAAAATGCAATGACAACGGTGATGATAATGATGGTAATGACAGTGATGGTAAGGATGTTCCACTCACTACCTGGTTCATATTTATGCAGTAAATATCTTCAGAATGAGGATGGTAACATGGGATGTACTGAAGAGGCCTAAATGAAGCCTTAATTATTACATGAAGCTCTTGCTTATAGGCTTATAAAACCCAAAACTTCAAAACCTTACAACAGAAGCATAAAACTCAAATTGCTATAGCAGCCAGGCAGGTCAGATAAAAGAATGAACTGGCATTTAGGGTCTGAGACAAACTGAGAAGCACTGGCTTCTCTCAAGGGAACAGTCATACTTAGTTCCAGAAGAATGTAGGCTCCCTTAGAAAGGGAGCAATCAGATTTCCACATGAAATAGACCAAGTCTTAAAACTACTAAGTCAATTTCTTAAAAATGTACCCTATGGGCCATATTGCCTGTGAGCCTTATCTCAGGCCTCCTTCTTACCACCCCTGCTTTAATGAACAGAGCTCTGTATTCAGCTCCTCCTGTTGAAATGTGCATCAGTGGGCCCAAGAGACATGAGCCCCTTGAAGTCTTACCTAGGTTCTTGCTAGATTCAAAGCTTTAATGGTCCCATTCTACAAAGTATGCCTATTGAGGCTATTCTGCTTCCAGAGGGTACTAATAATAAGCATAGTTTTTTTGTTTTTTGGGTTTTTTTTTAACCAGTAATTGGGGACCAGCAGTCAGCATAGTGGTTATGTCACTGGACTCCCATGTAGTTGACCACAGTTCAAGTCCCAGACCCAGGGACTTCAACCTCATGCTAGGCACATGTGTGTAGGTGCCCAAGATCCAGAGGGGAGAATGGAGGAGGACAAGTGATTACAGCATGGCCATTCTCCCTTGGGGGTAAGTTCTTGCTTTCTGTCTCTCTCTTTCTCTGTCTCTCAGGCAAGTGCACACACCCTACAGCAAAAATTTCTCTTAAAAAAAAAAAGCAGTACTTGTTTTGCGGCTGAAATAACAGCAGTCTGCTAAATAATCCTAACAACTTCCTCTAGAACTGCAAATATGGCAATCTAGGAAGAGGCTGATTCCATAGTTCACGTAGCTTTGTTTTGTTTGGAGGGGAAGTCTGGCATCTGACAAGCCTGTGGAACACTTAGCAATGGAATGACTTTTCCATATCACGATGACTGCACAGCAAGACACATAACCATCTGCCTGAAATTCGGTTTTTAAATTCTCCACTTACTATGCGAGGCGAGCTGCCCTCTTATCTTCATTTCTTCTGGTAACGAAGGTGATCATTTTCTGTGGGCTCACAACAGCCTCTCTGGTTATGGCCTGGTATTTAAAGCTAGGGAAAACCTTGAAGTAAATGGTGACCCGCGTTCCAGTTCTGGCCTTGTCTCCTACTTACCCATTGAGTACCCTCAAAGGAGAGGTCTCCCTCTGCAATGTGGAGGTCACACTACATGCCTCACAAAGTTGTTGAGATTATTAACTAAAATAACATACATATGAGTAGAATCCAAGCTCATAATAGGTGTTCATTGTCAATGTTTGGCTTCTGCCCCAAATTAACACTCTTGACCAGTACCCAACCCTCTGGCCATGCCATTAACCTTCTTATTAAATTCAGCAACTCAGTGGAAATCAAAGGTCAGAAAAGCTGTAAAGCTTTCATATAAACCTCCTAGTTTTCCAGTCATGTGAGAACCAAAGGGTAGAGGGTTGGATGGTATCACCTGGAAGTAGCAGGGGGAGAAGGGGAGGCAGTGAGCACAGAGCCTTGGGAAGACTCGCATGTAAAGGACAGGCTAGGAAAGAGGAGGGAGTCGAGAGAACAGAAAGATAGCAATAGGCGAGAGGCAAGGACACCCAGGAAATGTCCCTAGAAATACCAAGGGAGGAGAGGCCTCCCAGAACGTTGCAAGGTCATGCTGTGAGGTCATGGGAAGACCTGAGAAGGGCCCCCACTGAGTAGCCAATGAGCTAAACTGATTGCAGTGGAGTATGGAAAGTACAGAAACCACTTTTGACAACTTCAGTGTTGTGCATAAGTTGAAAATTTGGTAGTAACAAATTTAGACGACTCTTCAAGAAGTTTGGTTGTGACAGAAAAAAAGAAAAGACAAAAGAGGAAGCGGACCTTGGGAAAAGAGAATTTTTAAGAAGGGAAAGACTTAAACACACGTGACTTTTGATGGGAAGGAGCCAGCTGAGTGGCTGTCAATGAAAAGAATGTACATGGGGGTGGGGGACAAGGGAGAAGAAAAACAGAGAGTGGACAGATGGATGAGGCAAGAATTGGATATTAATGCAAAATGGGAGCTTAGTAGGAATATTTGCATAGAAACATGCAAAGAAATTAGCTCTCATAAGAATCTTTTGAACCAGCTGATGTTTAGACAGGCTTTAGGGAGGGGCTAAGAAGAGTAAAGAAGACTGAGATAACTAAAATACACTTGGCAAACTTGCTACCAAAGAAAGGCTCTCAGGCCAGTTCGTGCCCTGTGGTTCAGACAACTGGATCCCACATGGCCAATCACACAGTTCAAGTTTCAGATCTAGCAGCTTGAAAAACAGGCCAGATAGGAGTGTGTGCATCCCCAAAATCCCAAAAGAAGGGGAAAATGGAGGAAAAGGAATTGTGTTGTAACCGTTCCTCTTGTCTGGGAGGGGAGTTTCTTGCTCTCTCTATCTCTTTCCATCCCCGCCCCTCCTTGAGGAGCACACTTGCCCTCTGGGAAAAAAAAAAAGAAAGGAAAGAAAGAATCTCTTAGAATGTTTGTGTAGTAGGCAGAAATGAAAAACTCCCCTTCACAGGTATAGGTTAGACATCCTTAATCAGAAAATCTGAAATGCTCCAAAATTTGAAATTTTTTTGAGCACCAACATGATGCCACAAGTAAAAAAAAAAAAAAAATCTACACTTTACCTCATGTGATGGGTCACAGTCAAATACTGCAATACAAAAATTTTGTGTAAGGTTACCTTCAGAATATATGTATTCAGGGAACCAGCTGTTAGCGTAATGGCTATGTCGCTGGACTCCCACGTAGTCGACTGCGGTTCGCGTCCCGGACCCGGTGGCTTAAAAAACTCACGCCGGACGCGTGTGCATGCCTGCCCAAGATCCCGAGAGGAGAATGGAGGAGAAGGGATTGCGGCGTGACCATCCCCCCTGGGGGGTGATTTCTCGCTTTCTGTCTCTCTGTCTCTCTCTGTCTGCCGCGTGCACGCACCCTATAGCAAAAACCTCTCCAAAAAAAAGAATATATGTATTCTGTGTATGTGAACCATAAATGAAGTTCACATTTAGACTTGGTCCCATCCCCAAGATATCTCATTATGCATATACGGATATTCCAAAATCCGAAATGAGAAATACTCCTGGTTGCTGGCACTTCAGAGAAGAAATACTCATCCTGTAATATGTTAAGATCTTTACGCTAGAAAGGTTAGAGCCAAACTCTAGACCTACCTCCTGCACATGGAGCTGGAAGATCACAGACAGTGTTTAGTCTTCCTAGCCTTTGGAGGTCAAGGAACTAATAACGCCTATTTCTCCTGCCTGGGTTCTAAACTAGAAAATAGGTGTGAGAGACAGACAGATGGAGATCTAACGTCAGTGTGATTGCCAGAGAAGCTAAGTGGGAAAATGCAGCTCGGGTGTGAGGAGAACCACACTGAGAGGTGCCATCCTGAGTTAGACAGGCTTGTCCCACCCTGCCCTGTGAGAAAATATGAATCGTGTTCATAGGCATTAAGTATAGGTATAGCAGGCAGGCAGGCAGGCAGGCACACTAACCCTACAGGGGAGACCAGCCCAGCCCTTTCTCCCAAACACATAATCAGAGTAGCTCCTCTGGCCCTGCTACTTGTCCTCCCTCTCTGAAAGATGACCTAGGGCATGGTGCCAGGAGCACTATTCTAGGGGGAGGGTAACAGTTACACCCCAATACTGACTCTTTCCTTGTTTTGTTTCTACCTTTATTCTCCCGTTGCCTATTCTTCCTTCAACTATCAATATTTAGCTATTGGTAGCATATATATTTTTGTAAAATTCCTCCAGTTCTTTATGGATAAAGTCCTATACGATTTAGAGTTCTCCAAGAAGAAGGGGCAATAGGAAACTATAAATGTATGAATTATTCTTTACCTGTGTCTCAGTGTTTAACTTAAAACTTTTTACATCTTATCTGTCTTTAATAAAAAATGTTTAACTCTGTTTTAAAAACACAGGGGGACCAGCAGTTAGTGTAATGGCCATGTCACTGGACTCCCATGTAGTACACCGCGGTGGTTCGAGTCCCGGACCTGGTGGCTTAAACTCATGCTGGGCACGTGTGCGTGCATGCCCAAGATCCCGAGAGGAGAATGGAGGAGAAGGGATTGCGGTGTGGCCATCCCCCCTGGGGGGTGATTTCTCACTTTCTGTCTCTCTGTCTCTCTCTGTCTTTCTGGCAAGTGCATGCACCCTCTAGCAAAAATTTCTCCAGAAAACACACACACACACACACACACACACACACACACACACACAGATACCTATATGTAAGGCCTTTGAACATGACCCATCCCAGATTAGGTAGGGTTCATATCTGCAGAGAAAATAGATATAATAAAATGGTTTCAACATAAAACCATTTCAGAAGAATCTATGTAAAATTCTTTAACAAAAATTATAGAGCTGATATATCCAAATGTATATTATGCCTTTCAAGACAATCAATTTGAGAAGTAATGCTCTTTTTTCAGTGAGGCCATTACTATTCAGAATTTTGTAAATTCCTTCTGTAGAATTGCTATCAGGGGCTTCAAAAAGTCTCTCAAGTGTCTTTTTAAGAAAGTCTTTGTCCTTCCAGGTGCATCTGATTTTTAAAATAACCATTTGGAGCTATGGTTAGTAAATTACGTACCTACCCAAATTTGGTGAAAAGTTGTAGTTAAAAAAACACAATGATAAAGGAAAATGACCAAATCTTATTGTTCTTAGATTTGGCAATGCTTTCTTGAATATGACACCAAAACACAGACAAGAAAAAAAAAACTAGATTTAATAGTCTTCATTACATTTTTAAAGTTTCATGCATCAAATAACACTATCAACACAGTGAAAGACAGCCTATAGAATGGGAAATTATACTGTAAATCACATACCTAGTATACATGCAGAATATCTAGAATGCATAAAGAACTCCTACAACTCAACAACGATAACAAAACTCAATTCCAAACTTGGGAAAAGAACTTAAATAGACATTTCACCAAAGAAGATATACAAATGGACAGTAAGAACATGAAAGATCATTAGTCATTAGAGAAATCATTAGCATCAGAATCTTACTCATTAGGGAAATACACATCAAATCATTGTGAAATATCACATTTATTGGGATAGCTATAATAAAACATAATAATAATAGTTTGCAGTGGAATATCTGGAGAAATTGGAACCTTCCCATACTGCTGGTATGAATGTAAAATAGTGTGCAGTCACAGTGGAAAACCATTTTGGCAGTTCCTCAAAGAGTTAATCATTGACTTACCTTATGACCCAATGGTTCCACCATAATTATTTTATACCCGAAATAATCAGAAACAAGGACTCAGATGCTTCTATATCAATGTCCATCATTGTAGCCAAAAGTGGAAACATCCCAAATGTTTTTGGGTGGATGAATGGATAAACAAATTGTAGTCTAGCTATATGATGGAATGTTGTTCAGCCAAAAGAAGGAATGAAATGCTGATGCACACTGCAACATGGAAGGACCTTGAAAATATTGTGGTGTCAGGAAAGTCCTGAAGCATTTTTGCATACTAAACTACGTTATGACTTTCCTGACAACCTAATTTATCCTAAGTAAAATAAGCTAAACAAAGGACAAATGTGGTATGATTCCATTTATATTAAGTACTTCAATAAATTCATATAGAGATAAAGTAGATTATTGATTACCTGGGCAGGATGAGAAGAGGGGAATAGGGAGTTACTGTTTAGTGGGTACAGAGTTTTTATTTGGATTGATCAAAGGATTTTGGGAAATAGTGATAATATTAATAGTTGCACAGCACTGTGAATATAATTAATGCCAATGAATTTCGCACTTCAAAATAGTTAGAATTTTATGTTTTATACATATATATATATATATACACACACACACACACATATAAATAAACATATATATAAAACATACATATTACATATATAACTTATGTTACATATCTTTAACTTATAATGTTATTAAGCATTAATTTTAAGATATATTTTATGTTCTAGGGACCAGCAGTTAGTGTAATGGGTATGTCGCTGGACTCCCATGTAGTCGACCACAGTTCGAGTCCCAGACCTGGTGGCTTAAACTCACACCAGGTGCATGTGCGTGCGTGCCCAAGATCCTAAGAGGAGAATGGAGGAGAAGGGATTGTGGCATGGCTATCCCTCCTGGGGGGTGATTTCTCACTTTCTGTATCTCTGTCTCTCTCTGTCTCTCTGGCGAGCACATGCACCCTATAGCAAAAACCTCTCGAAAAACAAAAAACAAGATATATTTTATGTTCTAAACATTAGTATTAATATTTAAAATTTTGTTTTAAATCATTTAAACTTTATAGCAGTCAAAATTATATTTAAGGCACCTAAGAGTCCTTCCTTTACCTTTCTTGACAAATGCATTTTTTTTTTTTGGAGAAGTTTTTGCTATAGGGCACATGCGCTCGCCAGACAGACAGGGAGAGACATAGAGACAGAAAGCAAGAAATCACCCCCCAGGGGGGATGGCCACACTGCAATCCCTTCTCCTCCATTCTCCTCTTGGGATCTTGGGCACGCACACACACGCACCCGGCGTGAGTTTTAAGCCACCAGGTCCGGGACGCAAACCATGGTCGACTACGTGGGAGTCCAGCGACATAGCCATTACGCTAACTGCTGGTCCCCCACAAATGCATTATTGAAACAGTGAAATGCAAATGGATTTTGCATCAAATGAAACATTATATCCATTTTGGTTCAATATTTAAAATGTTTTGAGAAACTAAGATCATTAAAAAGTGGTGAGACAGGGACCAGCAAGTAACATAATGGTTATGTTGCTGGACTCCCACATGGCTGACTGCAGTTGAGCCCTGGACCTGGTGGCTTCAAACTCACGTGGGCGCATGTGCAAGTATGTCCAAAGTCCCAAGAGGAGAATGGAGGAGAAGGGATTGTGGTGTGGCAATCCCCGGGAGGATGATTTCTCATTTCCTGTCTCTTTGGTGAGCACATGCACCCTATAGCAAAAATCTCTCTTAAAAAAAATAAACAGTGGTGAGACAGTTGTTGGGTGCCTCCTTCTGAAGGTAAAGCCCTTTATGTGTATAACAGGAAATAAAAGAGAAAAAATGGATATGGATAGATTTTGCTGTTTGAAAGAATGTAAAACTGGGGCCAGACCCATGGCATAGAGGTTAAGTGTTTACATAGAAAATCAGATTCCACATGGCTGACAGCATTTTGAGTCACGGCCCAGCAGCTTGGGAAAGACAATGGGCACATGTGCATGCCCATAATCCTGACAGGAAGGAGAGATAGAGGTGAAGCGATTGCACGTGACCATACCTCATTGGGGGATGTGTTCTCTCTCTCTCTCTGGCAAGCATACCTGCCCACTAACAAAAGAGAGAGAGAGAGAGAGAGAGAGAGAGAGAAGAAAGAAGGAAGGAAGGAAGGAAGGAAGGAAGGAAGGAAGGAAGGAAGGAAGGAAGGAAGGAAGGAAGGAAGGAAGGAAGAGAAAGAACAAACTTACAGCAAGGAAGGAAGGAAGGAAGGAAGGAAGGAAGGAAGGAAGGAAGGAAGGAAGGAAGAGAAAGAACAAACTTACAGCTAACAATCGGATTGTGGTGAAATGACATGGTTCATAGTCCACAAGAAGGAAGTTAGACAGTATATGTTTAGTTGGCTAATGTTGCTATTAACGCCTAGAATATGGGGAGGGGGAGTCCAAATATTGCCAGCAGTTCTGTTTTCCCTCTGTTTCTCAGATAGCCTCCTGTGGTGTCCCTGGAGTTGTGCATGTAGCATGCTCCTCACTGTTCTTCTAGCTCATGTGTGACCTCGGTTCCTTTCCAGAGCATAGGAAACTTGGAAACATGACTGTGACCGTGAAGAAGACTGTCCCCTCTCCTGAGGCCGTGCAGATTCTCTACCAGCGAATGAGATACGAGTACGAGTTCTACCACTACGTCAAAGAGCAGTTCCACCTGCTGAAGCGCAAGTTTGGACTCAAGTCGCATGTCAGCAAGCCTCCCCTGAGGCCGCAGTTCTTTATACCAACGCCACTGGGGACGGAGGAGCCAGTCGACGACCAGGAACAAGATGATGAAAAGTGGCTAGAAGATATTTATAAGAGGTGAAGCCAGCACTGTGTTGCCTCCGTGGCTTTATCTCCCCTTTCCAGAAAGTGTTTTATTTGGGGAAAAAAATCCTGAAGGGACTGAATTAATGCTCGGGTGCATTAAAAAGAACAAAACATTCCCATATGTGGGGTCATTGGGAGATGCCCGGTTTTGCGGGTTTTATTTGTTTAATTTTATTCTGTGTCTTTGTCGTGGCTCCTGGGTCCTTCCCAGGTACACTAGATGGCTCCATCACCAGGTATCTCTTCATAAAACAGCTTTCCACATTCTCCGAGTGACGGGAGAAGGGAGCGAAATACAGCCCACAGCCAATGACATCTCACTTGTAAAATGACTTGTAAAAAGATTACCTCAGTGGTAGGAGACATCCAGACTTGTACATTTCAGTAGAAATACAAAACCACTTCAGGGACCAGGGAATTATTCTAGAAGGATCTAAGAGGACATGAACAGGGAGAATGTCCCTGGTAAAGTGGTTTCTACCCACATGGGTAGAATTCTGCCTCTGGTCCATTTCAGGGGACATTTTCACCAAGAGCAATGTCCTTATCTCTGAAAGAGCAAGTCAGCATGTGCCATGTCCCCATCCAATCCGAGCCTAGAGTATCGTTCAAGGTCAAAGTGCATGGCAAGCTCTACTGAGACATCCCATTTCCAAGTACAGTTCGACAGATAGCCAAGCTACACAGCTGGAAAGAATGTAGGCAAGGCAGATAAAATCTGAAGATCACATGGCTTCAGGAAAAAGGCCTGGCTTTGTCCTTTGAACCCAATAGGTAGTTTCTTTCCCCCCAGTATTGCTTTAAATGAAAGACTCAGAAACCAATATAGTCCGGCATTTGACTTATGCCAGAAGTTCTAAACCTGACCACAGACAAAATCAAACACAACCCTGGCCAAGATGGATTCCCTCGTATTTAGTATTATGGATTATAGTACTTCTCATCCTCTAGGAGGTACCTGTTTTCAGTAAAAAGGAGTCCTGAGTCTGCGCAGGTAGCAGTAGAACTAGAGTCCCATTTCTTGTGGAACCTCCTTGCTCTTGAGAACCTTTACTGAAAATATCAAAAAGAGAGAAAGAGTTTCTGGGTAAGAGAAGGGTTGACCAGCTTTATGAACAGGCAGCTGCCCCCAGCGTGATCTGAGTCGAAGCTGGGTGTTCATTGTTCCAAAATAGCTGTTCTTTTTACCTCCCACCCCATCACTTGTCACCTATCAATGATGGCTTGGTCCAGTCACTAGAAATCGATTCCTTTGAAATCTGCAATGTCTTCACCCTTAAAAACAAAGTACATGTGTTTGAATGGATACACATATATTTTGGGTGGGTAGTAAACAGCTAGCTGAGATGCCAGGATGTCATGGTGACAGCAAGAAGAGTACTTGCTGATACGTCCTGCCTACTTCACGTTCCCCTCCAGAGCACTAGCAAAGTGTAAGTTAGGAGACTTACTAGTAAACAAGACTGATTTTACATAAACTACACATTTTCTGCTTTTCAGAAACCAACAAGTCTCTGTAGAATTTTTTCTTCCTTCACTAAAGTTGGATGGTAGCCAAAATATAAAGCAAGTCTTTTGGAACCCGCTGAGCGCTCACTAAAGCTACTTTATCATGAGATGCATTAAGAAGGCCCCAGCCCACGAGCGCCGGGGGGAAGGCTGGGACGGCAGAGGCCCCAGGTCCACCACTTGGCCACTTGTGGGCCCTCCTTTCTGCCTCAGAGGACCGGGGCTGGGAGTGATTGAGGGACACGTTCTTAGAGGAGGAAATATCCTTTGTCCTGTTCGGAGAGACCAGGGCCCTACTATTAGGTATAAAAGCAATCTGGAGGACAGCTATCATATCCAAACAAGTACAAAACTTGCTGCCTAGTACGTTGTGAGTCATTTCTATGAAATTACATATGAAGAATGATGATTAGTTTATACACTGTTCAATCTCACAATCTGAAAGTGGAGTCGGCAAAGTTATCTCTGCTGTTGTCAGAACGTTGAGACGATTGGTCGTTCAAAAAAAAAATCCATCTTCTGACTACAAGTTCACCTGGGCACTGGTTCCTGTGTGTTCAAAGGCATTAGTTTTCAGCAGTGATCATTATCACTTTATAAAAAAAGATGCTGACTGATAGACTTACGGGGCCATCATGTCACTTGGTTCCAACACACAGCCCCCAGGTCCTAAAGTCAAGGCTCTTCATCAGTTGATTTGGCACACATGACAACATTTCTTTGGCCCTGGGCCCAACACAGTTTGTACTTCATGAAATATATTGTACATTTTACATAGTTTAATTTAAGAAATACATTTTAAGCTAGTTGATCTTTGACTGCCTTATTTATTATAATCTTTCAGCACATTCCAAGGTTTTAGTTACTCAGGAAGGAGTTAATTAAAATGATTTTATTTTGGTCTGATGGATGTTTTTTAAAAGGAAAATTATTGTTATGAACCTTCAGCCTACTTTCCTTGAGTGCTGTAAAAGTGCTTGTAAATCTTTTTTTTTTTTCTTAAAGAAGAAAAAAATGGTGTTTGACATTGATGGAAATTCAAAAATATATATGGAACTGAAACATTAGCTTAGCAAAAATAAAAGCAATCTGTGTTTGAGATGAAGCATTCCTTAACTTATTCCTTACCCACATAAATAAATGAATATAAATAAGTTGACATATTTTTTCCATTCTGTTGATAGCTGGAAATAAATGTGCCTGCAGTTCCTCACATTTCCCTCTGCCTTCTTAATTGGTCAAGCTTTTTTTCTAAAGATGTGATTTTGAAAAGACGTGTTTTTTAAAAAAAATCTATCAACTTTCATTCTTATAATTATGAGACCGAAATAGCTAGCAAAAAAAAAGAGCTAGTCATTCCTTTACTTGGCTGTGCATATAAAATACCAAACACCAGACTTGATTGCTGTTTTCCCTAGTTGGTCTGGTGTCAGGGTGCTGAGTTATCTGGATCACTAGTCTCTGATTTCGAGCATCCATGGGGCATATCTGCAGTGACGCAGAAGAGGAAGGGGATACCATGTCTCTCCTTACATGTCTCTCTCTCGGACATGTACAGCCTCAGACACTGGAAGGTTCTAACCTCAAGTGAGAGGTCTTAGTCTAGAAATGTTCTCCCTGGAAAATGTCACTCTAGTGGTCAAACGGCACCTACAGAAAAAGACAGGAAAAAAAGAAGTTTCATGCTTTCTAGATATTGATACTATATTCCAATCACGTGACTATTTTATAAAAGGAAAGAATCAGAGTCTTGGTACGAAATGAAAGAAAAATCTGTTTTGGTAATAACATGTTTTATTTCAAGTAAGAATCTAAGCCTCTAAAACAGCAGATGATGGTGGAGACCCTTCTTTATCACCCGGTCAGTGTGGGCCCTGGAGGAACTTCAAAGTCAAAAGTTCTAAAAAGAAACTGGACTCTGCCACATCGGGATACTTGTTTGGTCTAAAGTTCTTTTTTATTTTTTTTGGAGAGGTTTTTACTATAGGGCGTGTGTGCTCGCCAGACAGACAGAGAGATAGAAAGCGAGAAATCACCCCCCGGGGGTATGGCCACGCTGCAATCCGTTCTCCTCCTTTCTCCTCTCAGGATCTTGGGCACACACGCACACGTGCCCGGTGTGAGTTTAAGCCACCAGGTCCGAGACACAGACCACGGTTGACTGCGTGGGAGTCCAGTGACATAGCCATTACGCTAACTGCTGGTCCCTAAAGTTCTTTATAAATGTGCTGTGACTTGTAGGTTTATCCAATGAGCTTATTTGGTTTTAAAGGCAGAATGATGATCTATAGTCATTAAGAAAAATAGCCCACCAGCTCTATATTGAATGAATAAATGCAAAGATTTATTTTACTAAAATGACTGATTTCACACCTAATGATAAAGAAACTTCTTAAAACAAAAAAAAAGTGGGGCCAGCAGATGGTGTAATGGTTGCGTTGCTGGATTCCCACATGGTCTACCACAGTTCGCGTCTCAGACCCTTGGCTTGAAACTCATGCTGGTGCGTGTGCATGCATGCGTGGCCATCCCCCCAGGGGGGGGCGAATTATTGCTTTCTGTCTTTGAAATTATTGCTTTGTGTCTCTATAGGTGAGCACACTCACCCTGTAGCAAAAATCTCTAAAAAATAAAAATATTTTAAACATCTTGCCATAGAAAACCCAATTTTAGGCTAAAACCAAAAATAAGAGTCTATTCAGAAAAACCCATGGAACTTCTTTTACGGCCCAGAAAAGTCATGTGCTATAATCTAGTTTACTCACTTACTAGGGCTGCCCAAATGAAGCACCTCAGACTGGACGCCTTAAACAGCAAACATTCATTTGCTCATAGTTCCGGAGGCTGGAGTCCAGTCAAGATGTTTGCAGGGTTGGTTTCTCCGGAGGCCCCTCTCCTTGACTTGCAGAGGGCCACCCTCTCTGTGTCTTTACCTTCCATCAGTGCCCATCTGTACTAATCTCTTCTTACAGGACTCTGGTCATACTGGGTTATGATGCAGCCTAATGACCTCATTTTTAACTTATCTACTTTGTAAAAAGGTCCTATCTTTAAATAAGGTCACATTCTGGTTAATACATTAAATTTGGGAGTACATTTCACCTCACCACACCCAGCTTAAAGTTAGAACAGAGGCACTAAATCCCAACCAGAAGAATAACAGGCCCTGATTCATACCCCTGGAGCTGCAGTATGGCTAAGGAGCAGCAATCTGGCCCACTCCTCCATTTTACAGATGGGGAAACCAAGGTCCAGAGAGGAGATGCAAGTAAAGGTTGTTGGGAAAGTCATGCCATATTTTTTCTATGTTTTCCTATGTAAACATGAGTCCCAACTTTCCCGACAACCTAAGAAATCACATGCCAACTTTACCCAGTGAGGTTCACTTATATTTTGAGTGAATCTGCAAGTTAAAGCTTCAAAATGATAATGCAGCCTAAGTCCATCTACTGACCTAATGGAACCCAGAGTGGAACTGAAGGACATTCAGCCACGCCAGCACACTCCAGTGGGAGTGGGATGGCCTCCTGGGAGTCGGGGCTGTGAGACTCACCCTCTTCCTCTGAGAGAGGCCCTATCGGTTTTCAGTCACGTAAGTCCTCCGAGACAGATGCCAAAGAGATATATTATTCTAGAGTTTTCCTTTTACTCGCAGGACACAGAGTAAACAGATTTGGGCCATCTCTAGTTACAGACTTTTATTTCTCTTGAAGGCAAAATGAAGATTCATGCCCTACTTCCTGTAAGGAGTTTAAGATGGATCCACTGTAGAAAATATAGTCAGAGCATAGTTCATAAAATGAGTTGAGGTGAGTGCAGACATGCCCTGGGGAAAGCAGAACTAGAGGGTGGCCAGGCTCTCCAGGTCTTCTTGCTCCATGGCTACTCACTGGAGAATTCCTTTCTGCCTAGGGCAGGCTTGGCTCACTGCTCTCATCACGCTGCTTCCCAAGGAACACCCAGGCCCACAGATGTTCACAGGTCACAGAATTCTGAACTGACCTTGTACATTTTGGATTTCAACTTATAAACACGGGGACTCCTTAAAAAAAAAATTAAAAAAAAAAAATAAAGGAAGGGAAGAAAATTCACCATGCAAAGGAAAAATGTGAGCTAAGTTTTTCCTTTTGGAATCTTGGCATGTGAGTTTAGCTATCTTCGTTTTGGCTTCACCAGACACTGTACACTTCGAGCAGGCATGAACGGTCTGCCCACACTGCACTGCCAGAACATTCAGACTTGACCTGTAACACGGCTGTTATTCCAGGCCTCAGCAGAGGCAGCCCCGGGAACGGGCCCTGCCAGCTACAGCATGCTGGCTGCGAGGTGCAACCAGAGAGGCAGCTGAAACCAGGAAGCAGAGCAGTTGACTGACTAGGGCAATGGTCACACGCCCACCGAGGCCCTGAGTTCAAGTCCCAGCTGGTCTATCTCACTGGGCATTGGAGTGAATCATCTGACCTCCCTAGGCCTGAAGTCAAACCCAGCTGGAAAGTGTTAGAGACAAAATAGGACACCCATTGAAAACCAAGAGCTGCTTCTATGATGAACCGTACATATTCCCTCCTCCTGCTAATAGACTGAGAGACATTATCGTTCCTGATGAATGGTTTGCTCTCTCCGCAAAATACTGTATCCCCAGCAAGAGAGCAGAGAATTCTTCCTAATCCCAGGCCCGTCAATGCCCCTGATACTGCACATCTGAGAGTCTTGAGGCTCCGTGGACTGATGTGTCTATGAAAAACAGCCCTTTTTAAATGTGGGCAGAGCCTCTGGAGTAGGTACATTCTAGGCATGAGTTGGAGTAAGTACTGCATCCGCCTGGCCCCACCGCCTGGTCCAGCTGCTGCTGTTCTGTTTACTGTGCTGTGATCCAGTACACACTACTCTGTGGATTTCCATTTTTCTCGAACCTTCTTTGGGAGGTGTTTGTCAAGCTGTGAGTTACAGCAGGTATCTTGTATGTGTTCTTGTCTAAAAACAGGCTTCCTTTAACTTCTCTAAAGTATGCTGCACGTCTGTGCACCTGTGACAATCATTAATGTGTCACCTCTTGATCATCACCTCCGGTTAATAATGAGCCTAAAACGTGCACGCGCATTTGTACAGTTTGTGCACAAGAAAAAGTTTTAATAAGAGCTGAAAACCTGGCAGGATGGGTACTGTGCTTTCTGGGGTTTTGTAGCTCCTTCTCAGAAGGACCGTCACTGCTGTGATGTTGGTATCCGGTAGTAATTTTGTGGACCGATGATGTTTTCATCACGGTCGATCCTTCTGCCTCCCCTGCAAGACTAGCATGGGTTGAAACTTGAATATGTGGTATTACTAATTTTCCGTGTGCAGAAGAGAGTTACGACACTGATCACACCTTCCCCGCAGTCACCCTATGAGCTGTTCATCCCAGTTATGCTCCCTGCTTTTCTCCTTCAGCGTGCTTGCCTGCGTGTTCTCTGTCTTTGATGGGAAGTTACTGGAATTCTAAGCCAGTGCATATTCTCAAAGGAGAATTCACCCACCGGGTATGTGAGAGGAGCCAAAAAAAAAAAAAAGAAAAAGAAAAACAGAAAGGACCGTATTAAGTCACTCAGGAGATGCTGCAGTTTCTAGTGGAGTACTGCAGTTTGTTCTCTTGGGGTTTTGTTTTTGTTTTAACGAGAAGTTTATCTTTGTTGAACCCCAAATGTCTCAAAAGTATTTGCCATAGAGCCCTTACGTGAGTCAGATCCATGACTATCCCATGGAACGTGTTCCGGAGACCACACTTTGAGAGGCATTGCTTTCATGTGACATTACACCAGTTTTTCCCCCTTGGAAGCTTCGGTTCCTGCAGCTACTGGGCAGGGCGGGCTTCCCCCTCCTGGGGAAGACTTGTCCAGGTGTCCTGCTTGAGGACAGCGTATTCACAGGTGGTTAACGTTTGGTTCAACAGGAGTTGGGGACAAACGGCACTTTCGCTAACATAATTACCCTCTATTTTTCTAAAAGAAGATCATCTGTTAGGAATCATCGTTTATTATTCTCCTTAATTACATTGCCCTGTCTTAGGAATATCTTAGGAATAAAGAAAATCTTAAAAGTGAATTTTTAAACTTTTAATATTATTTAGGTACCTAAAGTCAACTCACTACTCCAGAGCGATCAGCGCTCAAGTCCGACTGAGTAAAGGACGTCTCTCCTCCTACCTCCCTGACCTGTGGTCGGCTCAGCACGCTCAGAAGGAAGCCTTGGTAAAAGACAGAACTCAAGTGGCCCCAGTCAGAAGGCCTTAGAGGATGAGGAAGCCCAGCTAGGCACAAGGGGCTGCGTTGTTCAGCACACTAGGGGGCACTGTATCCATGACAATTTACTCAGGAAATCCCTAGGTCTTTCCAAACCTCATCTTTCTCCCATACCTGTTTGTTTTCCTTCATTGCTGAAGAGCAGTGTGGCCCAGAAGGAATTCGCAGTTGGTGCATTTAAACACAAGGTCCACACTGTCTGTGATCAGTAGGCCATTTCCCTCCCCAGGTCCTGTGACCTGGTTTGTACTACTGTGTTTTTTTAAAGTCAGTCTTTATCAGATCATCTTTCCTGAGTGTATAATTACAACATGACTGACATTCTGATTTGATCATCGAGAGGTGACCCGGGTGATGACTGTCACCGAATACCTTCACGCAATACCACAATTACAGCTGTGAGGTGAGGAGAAAGCGGGTGCAAGAAAGCAAACAAGGATGCAGGAAGACACCAAGAAAGCTACAGGGCTGGATGGTGGTGCCATGGCGAAGTGTGGTGCTCTATAAGGTTGGTCCACAGGGGAAGGTTCAGAGACCTTCTGGAGTTTGCTGGGCCCATAGTCACCCATGTCTGGGGCTAGCTGAGGCTGGGGGTGGGTTGTGGTATGAGGATCCTGTTGGACTTCTCTCTCTTTCTCTGTCTCTCTGTCTCCCTCATGGGAAATGAATAAAACTTTTAGTTTTTTGGGGGGTGTTGTTTTGTTTGTTTATTTTCTATAGAGCTGGTGGCCTCACCAGAGAAATAGAGAGACAGAGAGGTAAAGTGAGAAATCACCCCCCAGCAGGGATGGCCTCACCACAATCCCATCTCCATTCTCCTCTCAGGATTTAGGGCACCCACATACACACACCCAGAGTGTTTTTCAAGGTGCCCATCTAGGAATCGGACCGTGAAGTCAGTCATGTGGGATCCGGCATTTTAACCACCATGCCACCTTCCAGCCCCTCAACAAAACTTAGAGATATATAATATAAATACATTCTAGAAGGAAGGAAGGAAAAGAGGAAGGATGGAATGAAGGAAGTGATACTGCTCCATTATCGAGGCGATTCAGGCTAGAAACAAATTAAAGTAACTCTCGATTTAAACAATGTTTAATAAAATCTTACTGGCACCCATAGGGGCTAAATGTGGAGAAGCTGAAGTCAATAAAGACCTTGGTAAGGAGAGAGTTTCAAGTGGGATTTGAGCCAGACATTGAGAGACAGTGGAATTTGCAGACAAAAGCCAGGCAGACCTACAGCAGAAAGGTCTCTCTGGCCTTGCAGTGCACCTGCAGGTCATGGACCTCGGTTATGTCTGCACCTGCATCACAGGAAGTAAAGGCTGCGGGGAGTTAAGCAATGAGCCATGGCGGCCCAGCAATGGCGAGCGGGATGCATATCCAAATCAACCGCCCGTGCTAGTTCCACTGCTCGTAAAGGCAGAGTAAGACTGAGCACAATGGCTAAGGCTTTTGGAAGATATTTTTATTTCATTCTAATGGCAGTGAGGAGCCCTTAGACCTTTTAAGAATGGAACACGAGGAAATTTTTTTTCTAAATTAATTAGCAGGTCGTTGATTATCCTCCCACCCACCCTTTGCAAGTTCTCTACCATGGAGGCTGATTGCTGTGGTTTGTACCACCTGGACTCCCTGCCGGCCACCTCCAGGTGGGTTCGGGCAATGGTTGGAGTGCAGGAGATAGGAACGGTGTGAGGGGAACTCCTTGTGGCCAACCTCCTCCCCCCACCCCCAAGATAGGAAATGCTTTCTCACTTTCCCTGTCTCTTGAGTGTCTCTCTCCATCTCTCTCTGAGAGCACACATATCCTATGGCAAAAAAAAAAAAAAAAAGGGAAAAAAAGAACTTTTCTTTCTAGGTCCTACAATTCCTTTTCCTTCACAGTAGTCATCATTTTGCCTTCCAGGACAGCACATACAGATATCAAGATCACAATTCATTATCAGTCAGGTGACCTGCTGCATTTTTCCAGCAAGGTGGGTAGATTAATAACCTGCCCATCGCAGACTACTTCAAACCAATTTAGGTGGAACATGGCAAAACTTAGTGACCTAAACACAAATCTCTGATTGGAGGCTCCTGTGCACCAGCCTTGAACCAACTGGACCAATCTCTCACTGAAAAACATCCCCCCAAAAATGGGAGTCAGACGTTGTTGCCATCCTTATGCTAAAAGTCATTAACCTGTACATGTGGAGACAACCACCCTCCTTTGAAGTAATTAAACAGTAAAGGGTTTCAGCCTAGCCACAATGGCATGGGCTGCTCAGGCACCGTGCTTCCCAGGCTGGGACCAAATGGAAGGCCAGGGTTCAATTCCCCAGCCAACCCGTCAACCTGAAAAAGCAAAAGGAGTTTATTTGTGCATAAACATGAGGACTCCCTCCAGCATGCAGCTGGGGTGCATATACTCAAGTTGTCCAAGTATGTGCACCAAAGTCTTAAAATCAATCCTCAGGTAGGTTTTAAAGGCAAAACCCACAAGGGGTGGAGAGAGTTGTATCATGGAGTTGGGGTCTATAACAAGGTGAAGTGATGCTGGCCCTCATTACAGACAGCATCGCTGGCATCAGCTGTTAATAGTTGGACAGATGTTCTCACAGCAGTAGCCCCTGTGTCAGGTTGCTGAGGCCTTTGTGCAAGGTTATGGTTCTGACAAAGTTTTTTAAGTGGTGGTTCTTGCTATCAGGCATACTAGCATGAGAAATACCCTCCACGGCCTTCCCAGCTTGTTATAGTCAGGGCTGATCCATGGCCTTCCCAGCTTGACTTAAGGCTGACACAAATGATTCCATTTTGATTCAAAGAGCCAGAGGACTCCAGAATCACTTTGACAAACCTTAGTCAAAGTGTGGTGGTATACACCTGTAATTCCAGCTACACACGAGGCTGATGTGAGAAGGTTGTGAGCCTGAAGCTGGTCTAAACAACATAGCAAGACTCATAAAAAAGCTGGAAAAAAGCTGGCGTCATGGCACATGGCTGAGGTCTCAGCCAGGAAACTAATACAGGAGGACTGTGACAGTGAGAAAAAAAAAAAAAGTGAAGAATTTTCATGATTATAAACATGTTTAGTATCGACCAGCTACACCCTAATAGCAACATCAATGTTGCTATCTTAATATTCTTAATGCAGTCTTAATATTCGTCTCAAAAAAGAATTTTTTGTGCAATACTGGGCATTGAAACATATATGCTAACAAAAATAGAGTTTTTAATCAATATTTTAAAATTTATAAATTAAGAATCCAGGGAACCAGCAGTTAGCGTAATGGCTATGTCACTGGACTCCCACGTAGTCGACCGCGGTTCGTGTCCTGGACCTGGTGGCTTAAAACACGCCGGGCGCGTGTGCGTGCGTGCCCAAGATCCCGAG
Organism: Tupaia belangeri chinensis; assembly: GCF_000334495.1. Taxonomy (NCBI): domain Eukaryota; kingdom Metazoa; phylum Chordata; class Mammalia; order Scandentia; family Tupaiidae; genus Tupaia; species Tupaia belangeri. The sequence continues at coordinate 560,465 of NW_006160128.1, forward strand.
AGGAGAATGGAGGAGAAGGGATTGCGGCGTGACCATCCCCCCTGGGGGGTGATTTCTCGCTTTCTGTCTCTATGTCTCTCTCTGTCTGTCTGGCGAGCGCACGCGCCCTACAGTGAAAATCTCTCCAAAAAAAAAAAATTTATAAATTAAGAATCCAAAGGGTAAGGATCAGAGGGTGGCATTGTGGTAGCACAACTGAACCCAAGTGGTCCAGGACCTCCCTGAGCACACAGGGCTCCCACATCCTTGGGCCAAGGTCGAGGCCAACTGAGACCAGGGACAGATCCCAGTGTGTAAGCTCTGTTAAGGGTGCCTGGGTGCCTGCTCTTTTGTTTGTTTCTCTCTCTCTCTCTCTCTCTCTCTCTCTCTCTCTCAGAATAAACAAGTAAACTTTACAAACATGAAAGACTGCACAATGTAGTTTAGTTGACTGAATAGCTTACAACTCAGAGGTAAAATGCTATTTCAATTAAACATACTATGGTCTAGATTTGTACAGTTCCATATCATGTTTCAAAATGTTCCCGTATACAGTTTATTATTCCTGTGTGGAGATGGTTATATGAACTTGGAAATTAAGTCCTAAAGAGCAATTGACTGACATGAGGTCACATGGCTGGCCGCAGGATTCGAGGACCCTCTGACCCTTTGGCGCTCTTCTGACTTGTGCTGTCATAGCCGACGCATAGGAAGCCATGTTCACTTTCCTTCTTTCATTGTCTATATTTGTTATGTAGCAACTTCAGGGTCCCGGGTGAGCAGATGGGAAGAGAGCACTTGAACTCTAGGCCTGAGTTTGATTCAACATAATAGAAACAGCTGCTCCTCAGTAGAGGCATTTTTTGAAGCTATAATTCCAGATACAAATGTGACATGGGAGGACTCTACCGAGTAAGACCTTCGTTTTGCCTGATCTCTACTAAGTTCTGTCACTTTCAGCACCATTTTAGGTTCAAGGAAGTAAAGAGGAAAATGGCACTTGGATTAGGGTAAGACATAAACTTGGTTGAGGGGTAATCTAAAAATGTCCCCTTTCACACACCTTGGAAATCGGCATCCAACTCTTAGAGGCAGAGTGTAGAAAGGGGGAGGGCAGAGAGTGGGGCAGAGGAGAAGAGAAACCAGGCTTCCCAGCCTCTCCCTGCTTACCTTCCTCCTCAGAAACTCGCACCTTCATTACACGCTGGGGTTCCAGGCACTTAATTCCCGCAGTGATCAGGTAGATAGGAGGGATCCACGTTTAGTTGTAACTTGACTGGGGCTGCTGTGAGCAACTCCAGGCCTCTAGCTATTTTCCCAACCGGTCAGAGCACTGAAACCCAAGGATACTGCAAGGACAAAGGAAGTCACTGCCTTCTTCACTGAGCCTCTGATCCAGCCAAGGCTTGTATCTTGGGGAGTCCGAATTCCTGCTCCTCTTTTCTTTCTTTCTGTTTTGTTTTTGTTTTTTGTTTAGTTTTTTTAGTTTTTTACTATGGGGCTCATGCACCACCAGATAAAAGGCAAGGGAAAGTGTGAAATCAGCTCCTCCATCCCAAGAAGAATGGCCACACTGCAATCACCTCTCCTTCACTCTCCTCTCAGGATTTTCGACATGCATGCACACGTGTCCAGTGTGCTTATGACCCACCAGGTCTGGGACTGAAACTACACAGTTGGCCACATGGGATCCAGTACCTTAACCACTACACCACCTGCTGGCCCAATATACCCGCTTTTCTTATCTTCTCTCCTTTTGTTTCTTTTAAAGAATGATTTATTTAATTGTACTTATTATTACTACTATTATTCAATTTAATAAGAGAAAGAAAGTAAGCTACCAGTTCCAGGTCTTGAACAGTGGTCAACCATGTGGGAGTCCAACACCTTAACCACCACCCTGCCTGCCAGCCTCTTTCTTTTTAAAATAACATAATTTAAAAATACCATTAAAAATTGGGAACCAGCAGTTAGCGTAATGTCTATTCGCTGGACTCCCACGTAGTCAACCGCGGTTCGCGTCCCTGACCCGGTGGCTTAGAATTCACGCCGGGCGTGTGTGTATGCGTGCCCAAGATCCCGAGAGGAGAATGGAGGAGAAGGGATTGCGGCATGACCATCCCCCTGGGGGTGATTTCTCGCTTTCTGTCTCTATGTCTCTCTCTGTCTGTCTGGCGAGCGCACGCGCCCTATAGCGAAAACCTCTCAAAAAAAAAAAATACTATTAAAAATTTAAATGATTTACTTCATTTCTTTTTTTTGGGGGGGAGTGGTTTTTGCTATAGGGCACAGGCGCGTACCTGAAAGACAGAGAGAGACAGAGAGACAGAAAGCAAGAAATCACCCCCCAGGGGGGATGGCCATGCCGCAATCCCTTCTCCTCCATTCTCCTCTTGGGATCTTGGGCACACACGCACATACACCCGGCATGAGTTTAAGCCACCAGGTCCAGGACTCGACCCACAGTCGACTGCATGGGAGTCCAGCAACATAGCCATTACACCATCTGCTGGTCCACTTCATTATTTCAAATATGCCTTTGTACTCCAGTGATTTGGCAAGATTTATTCATATTATACAAGTGAACACAAATCTGGTGAATCTTATTCAAGCGGGGAAGGACTTTAAACATAGGCAAAGGGAGAAAATATTGGGTCGTTGGCAAAGTCATGATGCATTTTTGTATAGAAAAACACATCATGACTTTCCTGGTGACCTATTACCAGAAAAAAAAAAAAGTTTATCTTTGCAGTGCCAAAAATAATAATAATAATTACAATTAAAAAATGTAAAACAGATCTGGCCCCGTAGCGCAGTGGTTAAGCACTGTGCATTGAGAGCTGGATCCCACACAACTGACTGTGGTTCGAGTCCTGACCTGGCAGCTTCAAAAACATGCCAAGTTGGCTAGCTGGTGGCATGGTGGTTAAGGCAGCTGGATCTCATATGACCAACTACAGAGTTTGAGCCCTGGACCCAGCAGCCTGAAAACTAGGAAGGGCATATGTACATGCATGCCCAAAATCCCTAAAGGAAAAAGGGAGGAGAATGGATTGCAGCGTGACTATCCCTCATGGGAGATGCTTTCTCACTTTCCCTCTTCCTCTCCCTCTGTCTGTGTCTCTCCCATGAGCAAATATGCCCTCTAGCAAAATTTTAAAACAAAACATGCTGAGCACATGTGCATGGATGTCCAAAATCCTGATGGTATAGAGAAATGGAAGTGGACCACAGCGTGACTGTACCCACTGTGGGATGCTTTCTCTCTCTTTTTCTGGCAAGCATGTACCCTCTATCAGTTAAAAACAGAACAAAGAATGAAAGAAAAAAGTAAAGAACAAATGGGAACTATTTCAATAAATAAAAGACTAAGGTTACTAATCTAAAAGTAAGTTATTATATAAATCGCATAAAAGAGTACAATGTGTACGGAAGACATATTAGCCTCAGGACTTACAGCCGTGCATAAAGCTGACAAACAGGAGACGTGCATCCTCGTCCCTCGTCAATAATCAGAGAAACTGGGGAAGCACACGATACCATTGTTGATATTTAGGGCAGACGCGCATAGAGTGCTGATGCCTGAGATGAGGAGATAGGCGCAAAATCAGTACATCTCTGAAAAGTGACATGGGCATTTATATCAAAACCCATTTAAACACTGAGATTCTAACTGGTTTGAAGGTCCAGCCGAAAATACTAGTTTCATGGTTATTGCTTCAAATCGAAAAATCTAGAATCATCTTAAGACATCAGTCATGTCAGATAAAGTGACTCAAAGTCTTGGTGTAAAATAATAACGCTGTCTCTCAACCTCTAAGAAAAGTGAACATAGCTTTTACTACAGTTAGAATAAGTAAGTTATGGTTGCTTAAAGAAAAAAGAAAAGGGGAAAAACAAAAAAGAAAAAACTAAGCTAGTCTCATTATCTTGTAGTTAGCCTGACTATAAACCTCAAAACTCTTTCTGCTTGTGTCCCCCCAACCCCA
>NW_006160128.1:565137-575391 GCF_000334495.1 Tupaia belangeri chinensis
CTTTCCCTAAGGGCTTGTTTACCCCATTCCTGGGCAGGCTTTTCTAAACTCCTTAGAAACACATTTGCCCAAGGCTAATCCCACTGTCCACACTTACAGCATGAACTTTTCACCTAGGTGAGTTACATTTTCATTGCAAAGGTCTTTCTGAAATCTCACTGTGTCAGGTACTCCCAGAATAATTAAGCCATGTTCCAATATTTCTAGGTAATTTCATTAGCGTTAAGCATTTGCTGAAATGGAATTGGCTACGAAGAGCACCGGCCGACACATGAAGTAATTATTCTCATTCAGGATCTCTGCTGAGGTTTGCTCTTTAGCAGAGCTCAGATACCTTCGGATAGCCAAATGAATACAACGATTATGATCTAGCCCATTGAGTTAGAAAATATATATGTATCTTTCATAACCTTATAAATTTGTTATCCTGAGCATCGCGTTCATAAATAAGAGAAGCGACTCGTCATTTTTATGGTTGTAACCAAGGTTTGAACAATCCTGTCATTGTCTGTTTCTACCCAGAGCCAAGGAGACAAGATCTGCGTCCTTAACAACCAAGATGATCCAAAGAGCTGAACTAATGATTCTATTCTGTTTGTTGTTCTCCCTGCGTCCTGCACAGGGGACAGACACACAAAGCCAGCTACTTTTTTGTGTCAAGAAATATTGGCGAGTTCACGTACTTCATGACTTGGGTTAAATTTCATTTTGACTACTTATAAATATGCTTTTGTTAATTGCTTGTAGTTGTTGGCTTGGGGTGCCAGAAATCCAGTTCTAACTAGTTCAGACAAAGAAGAAAGGAAATTTGTTGGTAGAGGAGGTGTCTTCTCTGTAAAATCAGAGGGAGAATTGAAGAATCAACCCGCAAAAAGGACAACTGTACAGCCAAGTTCAAGGGCAACTGGATGCAAGAACAAAATGCCATCTGGTGTCTCTCTGTCTCTCCCTCTCTCTCCGTCTGTCTGTCTCATGTAGACCAACTGGAAATGTGCCTTCCTACACCTCTCCCTATCAAAACAGAAGCTCCCAAACCTCACTCTCACGGCTTGTCACCACAGAGGAGCTGGCTGGCTTCATTTTTTTAAAAAATCTTTTTCATATTTCTTTTTCTTTATGTGCCAGAGGGCATGCACAATTACCAGAGAGACAGGGAGAGATGGAAAGGGAAAAAGCACCCCTCAATGGAATGTGGTCATACTAAAGTTCACTTTTTTTCTCATCTCTCCATCCTGTCAGGATTTGGGGCACACATACCCAGCATGTTTTTCAAGTCACTGGGGCTGGGATTCAAACCACATTTGTATCTGGGGTCTGGCTCCCTCAACCACCAGGCCATGGATTGCTGGAGCTGGCTCCTTGCTAGTTACAGTTTAGAAAAGTCTTGGGGAAAGACTGATTGGTTTAGCTAAAGTCAGGCCCTCATCCCTGAACCAATCAGAAAACCAAGAGAAAAGTTCCCATGGTATGAGTAACCTGATCCCAGAAATCGCTAAATACCGTGGACAGAGCCAACACTACAGTGGAGTGTCCACTACAGTGTCTTTTTAGATTTGCTTTTGAAAGCTCTGCCCATATTTCTACCACCTATCACAAGATTATTCTCACTACCACTTTCATGAGAATAAGTGGTGAAAATATTTTTTAATTGTGAAAATACAACAAAATTCAGAGAAGAAAAAAATCACAATTTCATCATCCAAGTATAAGGACTATTTACACTTTAGTGCGTATCTTTCCAGTCTTTTCAATGTAATATAATTATAAAAATATAATTATAATAATATAATAATTATATTAATATAATTAACATTTCAATGATGTAGGAATTAGGGGGTGCCAGCCCCCTGCCTCTGTGTGCAATCAAAATCCGTGCATACTAGGGCCATGGTGGCATGATGGTTAAGGCACTTGACTCCCACGTGGTCTCCCATGGTTCAAGTCCCAGACCTGGTAGCTTGTTTTCTCTCTCTCTCTGTCTGTCTCTCTCTCTGGTGAGTACATGTGCCCTACAGCAAATTTAAAAAATAATAATAATGAATTAAATAAAATAAATAATTCTTTACTTAACATAATCCATGCATATTTTTGACTCCTCCAAAATTTTACTACTAACTTACATTGAGTGGAAGCCTTACATAAACAATCAATTACACGCATGTGTTAATGGAAGATGTTTCATATTTTGTGTGTTTGTATGTTCTTACAAAAAGTTAGAGAAAAAGAAAAGGTTATTACGAAAATCATGAGGAAGCAACAATATATTATAGCACTGCACTATATTTTCCAATATATTTATTGAAAACTACCTGCTTATAAGTGGACCATAAAGTTCAACCCCGTGCTGTTCAAGGGTCAAGTGTATCCTTTTCTTATGTGCTAATTATATCATCGACATCATATTAAATATATAATTCTACATATTGCTATTCACCTAACATATAAAAAAATACTTTTAATTACATGCTTTCATTATAAGTCTCTTTATTTTTTAAAGAATTTCTTATTTATTTCATTCCATTTGTTATTATTATGTTTTAATTTGACCACACAGAGACAGATAGAGAGAAAGGGAAAGCAAGAAAGCAAGCTGCCAGGTCCAGGATTCAAACCATGGTCAGCCATGTGGGAATCCAGCACCTTTAACTACCCTGCCACCTGCTGGCCCTAGTTATAAGTCACTTTAGATCAGGGAATCTATGACATACCAGAAGATATGTGGATTTCTCTCTTTTTTTTTAGAGAGAGAGAGATTTTTGCTGTTGAGCACATGTACTCACCAGAGAGAGAGAAAGTGAGAAGTCACCCTCTAGGGTGATGGCCACATCTCAATCCCTTCTCCTTCATCCCCTGGGATTTGGGGCAGGCATGCATATGCACCCTGCATGAGTTTTAAGCTTCCAGGTCTGGGTTTCAAACCATAGTCAGTCACAGGGGAGTCCAGTGCCTTAACCCCTATGCCACCTGCTGGCCCTGATCCATGGATTTCTTGATTTGCAAAATCATAGAGGTAGAAGCACATTGGTGTATAGTTCATCTTCTTTGGAAGGTGTTTCGTATGTTCATCAGGTTCTCAGAGTGATCTTTTAACTAACAGAAGGTTAAAAGCTTCTCGTTTCCAAATACTGCCATGTAAAGTCCAGCAGCCCCACAGCTGGTGCACATTGAATACTTTAATCTCAACTAGTCTTAAGTGACATGCAGGATCATGGCACGAGGCTCACCATAACTTACAAAAGCATGGATTCGAACCACAATGTGCAAGCCAGACCCTTAGCTCTCAGGTGAGCCCAGCACCCCATCACAGCAAAACCCACTTATTCTCACGTAACGATAAACTCTTCTGAAACAGGTAAAACGGCCTGTTGGTATAATCCATGGGGAGTTAACAATGGAAATAGACTGGCAGGCAGGGGAAGGAAGCAGGCTAGCCAGTATAACAGGGAGAAGAAAATTGGGGTGACTGGTGGCCTGATTGAAGGGGCTGGATCCCACATGATTAATGGGCAGTACAAATCTCAACTCCAAAAGCCTGAAAAATACACTGAGTTCATGTGTGTGCATATTCCAGATTCCAACAGGATGGAGAAAAGGAGACAGGATTGCGGCATAACCACATCTTCTTTATCCTCTCTCTTTGCTGAGTGCACACACCATTTCTCAACTAAAAAAAAAAAGATACATATATAGAGATGAGATGAGATTATCAGCGAGAATCCAGGATCCAAGAAGCTTGGGTTTTGGATACTGACAGTGAACACAGAAGGATAAAGCTGACAGAACTGGTTTAGTCAAAGGCTGTTCCATCTCCTGAGTGACTATGGTTCCTAGGCATGGACAGGGCTCGGAGCAGTGACTTCAAGACCATTCAGATAGCTCAAACCCAGAACTGGATTTTCCAAGAAGATGATTGGGTACCCCTACGCAAATTAAACCAATAAGCTAAGGATGACTCAAGTTTCCCTCCCATGGTGAACTGCACACAACTTTAGAGGGTTTTTCCACTTCTGAGCACTCTTTGGGCCTGCTTTGGTTAATTTTTTAAAATTTTGCTTTATATATACATATATACATATATACATATATATATATAAATATATACACACACACATATATATGTATATATGTAACAATTATATATATTTACAGGGTACTAGGTGATTTTTCAGTGCAAGGATGCAATGTGTAATGATGAAATTGGAGTAATTAGTACATCTATCATCTCAATCTTATGTCATGACTTCATGCTGGAAACATTCAACAACCTCGCTTTTAGCTCTAGTATATACAGTAAATTGTGGTCAATAGTGTTACCCATGTGTATTTTATAACACTAGAAATTGTTCCTCTTATCTATCTGCAATTTTGTTTCTGTTACCAATATCTCTCTAGCCTCCCACTCTTCTGACTTCTTCCCTGCTCTAGCCATGGTTCTTGTACTTCTGTGAGGTCATCCTTTTCCATTTCCAAATGGGTGCGAGCATGCCATGTTTCTCTGCGAGCCTGGCTCACTGCACTTAACCTCGGGTGCTCCAGGCTCGCGGCAATGGCTTAATATACATGATCGTGGCAGAATTCCCTTTTCACTTCTCCCTCATGGAAGTCATGTTCTCTGGCCCTAGGCACACACTGTTACCTCAATCTTTAGTTTCCAGCTCAGTCGTGGTATTTACTGGAGCATTTCATGCTCATTAAGAACTGTGGCTGTAACTCCCCTTGAGCCTGCCATGCAGTGTTAGCCCAGGGGAGCCCAGGCTGAGAGTCTCACACTGAAGCTGCCACTTGGCTGTATTGTTAGGTTTCATCACAAACATCATTTTCTTCAGAAACAGGAAAATCCAGTTCTCAATTATAAAATTATTTTACACTTCTCAAGTTTAAACTCACACTCTGGTGCTTTGTTTCTGATTCCCATTCTGTGTAGATGATGTAGAATTTAAAGTTTAGCTTGCTAAAGAAAAAAAGAGAAGACAAAGAAAATATATTGCTCAAATAGGTTCTTTGCCACTCAGAAAAGCAACTAGACCAAACAACTGAGAAAATCCCATGGAGAGAGTCAGGACTTATAAAGGCCAGGTTGTACTCTAATAACTCCTCATAACTCCATCCTGATTTTGAAACGGCCTCCTCTGGGCCTTAGTCTCTCATTTTTTGGATGGCACAATCTCACCTCCTTCTTGGAAAGTGAAGAGTAATTCTAAAATCTGGTTGGTTAAAAAAAAAAAAAGGCTTAATATCAAATAAGATAAAACTGCTGGACCAGCTGTTGGCGTAATGGCTATGTTGCTAGACTCCCATGTAGTCGACCGCAGTTCGAGTCCTGGACCCTGTGGCTTAAACTCATGCTGGGCACGTGTACATGTGTGCCCAAGATCCTGAGAGGAGAATGGAGGAGAAGGACTTGTGCCATGGCCATCCCCCTGGAGGGTGATTTCTCGCTTTCTGTCTCTGTCTTTCTGGTGAGCGCACACGCCCTATAGCAAAAACCACTTCAATAATAATAATAAAAAGAAGATCCAAGTGCTAAAATAGATTTCAGTTTCACTAAGTATATAAAATAAATAAACTTGCTCTTCCTCATAATGGAGCAAGATAATTATTCCACACAATCATCAGGGTTTTGGCAAGCCAAAAATCCACTTGAAAAAATAATCCCCAGAGATTTAAAAGGAAAAAGGGCCCTCAAATGTCACTTAACTCCGTTTCCGTAACTGTAATTACCTCTGTTATATCAAACTTCCTAGTTGCTATCTTCTGTTTTCTTTATTCATTAACTCAATATTTCCTGATCTGATATCAATAGCTCACAGAATAGTTTCTGTTTAATAACAACCCTCAGGAACTACTTGTATGTCATAAAAACTGTACTCACATTTTCACAGGACAATCGAACCTTATGCAAAACCCAACATCTACCATAAACATCACTGTGCTCTAAGTTTCTGATTCCTGAGCCTATGACAATGAAATTGTTTAGCCTCAGAACCCAGATTACCTATGCAATCTTGCATAATAGTGAGATAAGATCATTTACCCAGGTTAAGTTGTACTAGAGGGAAATATTCATTCCTCTATTCAGTAATTATTATGAAGACCCTACTACGTGCCAAACTCTGCTAGAAGCTGAAGATTCAGCAGGTGGAAGACCAAGTCTGTGGTCTCTGTAAGCCAACATTCTAGGGCTGAAAGGCGATACTTAAACACATAAGCAAGATAACTTAATAAAGATAAATACTAGAAAGGAAAATGAAACAGAGTGACATGATAAAGAATCATTAGATCAGAGTAGGCCTTAGTTACTCAACTCATTCATTTGTTTAAATAATGATTCTTAAAATTTTAGGATATATTTTTTTTGGGGGGAGAGGTTTTTGCTATAGGACGCGTGCGCTCGCCAGAAAGACAGAGACAGAAAGCAAGAATTCACCCCCGCGGGGGGTTGGCCACGCAGCAATCCATTCTCCTCCATTCTCCTCTCAGGATCTTGGGCACACACGCATACGTGCCCACTGTAAGTTTAAGCCACCGGTTACGGGACTCAAACCACAACAGACTACATGGGAATCCAGCGACATAGCCATTAGGCCAATTGCTGGTCCCAAAATTTTAGGATACATTTTAATTAAAACTATTCCAGAAGTCAGAAGAGAGGAGGTTTTTTTTTTTTTTTTTCTTACACTTGGTGTAGATAATTGATCACTAATTTCTAACAACTCTTTTAATTGCTTTTAACTAGAGAAAAGACTTCCCCACCCCATTCTCTCATCCTTTTTGGAGATGAGGAAAACCAAGACTTTTGATAAAGAATAATTCCATCTACATTAATAATCAGAGTAGCTACTCAAGAGTATCCTGACTTGGGACCAGCAGTGGCATGGTGGTTAAGGTGCTGGACACTCCCACATGGCCAACCATGGTTCATGTCCTGGACCTGGTGGCTTGCTTTCTCACTTTCCTTTCTCTCTCTCTGTGTCTCTCTCTGTTCAAATTAAAATAAATGGATGAATGAATAAAATTGAATAAAATAATTCTTTAAAAAAAAAAAAAGAACATCCTGCCTCACCAGGAAGGGGGACAAGGTCCCAGATACAGTCTGCGTTAAAATTCTCCTACTTCATTTTTAAAACTTTTTATTAGGTTTTTGCCGTAGGGCACGGGTGCTCACCAGAGAGACACTGAGGGAAAGTGAGATATGAGCACCCCCACACACACCCAGGAAAATGGTCATGCCACAATCCCTTCTCTCTATTTTGCTCTCAAGATTTTGGGCACATGCCCACAGATGCCCGGTGTAATTTTTCAAGCCCCTGGTCCAGAGTTCGAACTGTGGTGGGCCATGTGGGAATCCAGTGCCTTACTCACCAGACCATCTGCTGGCCCGGCCTTATTTCCATTTTAATAAGTTCACAGGAGGGGAGAAGGAGTAGTAGCTAGTGTGGAACACGGCATTGAACATGTTAGTCCATTTCCCTCAGGCCTCCTTTGACCCTGTTCTGGGAGGACACAGATTCTCTTAGGATGAAAAATGGATGCAAGGAGCGAGAAAGAGTATAAAGTAAGTCTCATCAAAAGTGATGCTTAACTCAAGAAAGCAAATAGTGACTTCTAGAAGTCTTCCATCAACACTCAAGTGGTAACAATATATGAAAATAATGTTCCCATCAAGAGAAAAAGAAAAATCAAAGGGCAAGATGTTCCTGGTTTTGATCAATAAACCAAAGAATCCTAAATTCTTAACCTCTTACTCAAGCACTTACTTTGGGCTACTGGAAAAATCTAGCCTTAGTTAGGTGATGCCTTTAGTTCACCAGAATGAGTTCACTAGTTTATGTGAAAACTGGGTTAGTTCTGAGAAATAAGAAACAAGCAGTGTAAACAAGCACATGTGACAGCACATGCCAAAAACATACACACACATTCAACATGCTGTTTGCATTTTGGCTTAGTGACTTGGCTTATTTCCTGCATGACAGTCAGGAGCCTGGACAGCTTTCAGGAATTGTCTTGAGTTTCTGCAATGACATTGTTTTCTCCATCAATTACATTTACCATCAAGTTTCCTGCCATGGTCAGATAACCAGCCTAAAGTTACCAAACATAAAATTTACAGCCTCTAAGCAAAACCAGACAATTCCAAAGGGCCAGCTCCACTGGCCCTGCCTGTGTCCTGCTCCCTTCCCTGGGCCCAGGACTCAGCCTTCAGGTTTTAAGGCCTTTGGAAGCTTTACCTGACTCTGACCGAGGCTCAGTTAGGGACCTCTTCATGCTCATCCCTAGGTACACACACCACACTACACTGTAATGGCCTATTTCTTCATACTCGTTGCCCAGGACCATACTCTCTGAGCTGGACACCTTGTTCACAGCTGTATCCGAGGCACCCAGCATGGCACTCAGAACAAGCAAGTGAGCAATGATGAAGGCTGAGGGAATGAGCGAACGATTCCTTTCTCACTGAGCACAGGAGATGGGGAAGACACAGTAAGAAAGAAGAGAGTGAAGGAAACGAGAGACGAAGAAGAAAAGACAGGGACTGTAACTAGCCACCTCTTGGAAACCATCCCTAGTGGCTTGGCAGGACCAGAATACCTGGGTCAGCTTCTAAAGGACACTCCACGGGCATGTTATTTAAATATTAAACAATCTAGAATTTAAGATATAGGTCCTAAAATTAAAAATGTAGTGGGGCTGGCAGGTGGTGTGGTGGGTAAGGGGTTGGACTCCCACATGGCTGACTGCGGTTTGAGTCTCAGACCTGGTGGCTTGCTTTCTCACTTCCCTTTCTCTCTGTGTGCGTCTCTCTCTGGCAAAATTTGAAAAACAATAATAACAAATTAAATAAATAAATAAATATTTTTTAAAAGATGTGCCTTCAAAAAAAAAAAAAAGTAGCATTGGCAGTAGCATATTAACCTGTAGTGCTGGAAGACCCTGGCCGACGGCAGGTTCAGATCCCAAACTGACCCAACACGCCGGGGAGAATGTGTGCCTAAGATCCTGACTGGCTGGAGGGCTGCAGGAGGGGTCTCCTGGTGTGAGGAGAGCTTGACAAGGATCTTCTGTCTGTCTGTCTCTCTTGCATGTGCATGCACGTGCCTGATTTTCATTTCTCATGAAAAAAATAATAAACTGTAAACTAAAACAAAATAAAAAATGTGAAGAGAGAAACATTCAGCATGGGAATCTCGCTTCAAAGAACCAAGCAGGTAGGTCTAATAAATCAGGTTTCCCTCTGCTCCATGGTGTGTGGGATAATTTACTATATCCATAAAGGAAATTAGAGGACTCTGAGCTGAGAGACACTCTGGAGGCCCGAGGTGGGGATGGCCCAGACACAGAGCTGTGTTTGCAGACGTGGCTGAGGGAAAGGAGGGCTCCAGCTGCCCCAAGTCCACAGGTGACATCATTCGAGAGCAGAGAGGGGCACCAGCAGCTCTGTCACACGGCTGGCCAACTCAGTGGAATGTCAAGGCAGGAGGCCGAAGTTGTCGTCGAAGCTGCAGATCAGCTAGGTCTGTCCCAGGTTTTCTTCACTCACATTTAGGAAGTCTGTAATATTTAAAATGATCTCTAGCAGTTTCATACTAGGTCATTAGAACACTAAAAATAGTTTAAAATGTTCAGCCTCTAACATACCAGGAAAATAACTGTATGAAACAGAATAAAAGTAGTTTAGAAGAATGTGAGCTGATGAACACATTCTATTGATTTGCGAAACCAGAAACCAGGTATTGGGCCTATCCAGGAAGGTCAATGGAACTCTTAAAGGAATCAAAAGCTTCAGGTTAGAGATGAGATGACTTTCTACTGAGAAGTTCTTGAGACCAGCAGTTAGCCTAATGGCTATGTTGCTGGACTCCCACGAAGTCGACCATGGTTCGAGTCCTGGACCTGGTGGCTTAAAACTCATGCCGGGCATGTGTGCGTGCATGCCGTGCCCAAGATCCAGAGAAGAGAATGGAGGAGAAGGGATTGCGGCGTGGCCATCCCCTCTGGGGGGTGATTTCTCGCTTTCTATCTCTCTGTCTCTCCCTGTCTGTCTGGCAAGCACATGTGCCCTATAGCAAAAACAAAACCTCTCCAGAAAAAGAAACAAAAAAAAAAGAAGTTCTTGGTAATACTTAATAAAGTTTTTTTTTAATTATTTAATTTCATTTCTTATCATTTTGGTGTTTGACCACAGGAAGATAGGGAAAATGAGAAAACCAGCCACCAGGCCTGGGACTTAAACTGCAGTAGGTCATGTGGGAGTCC
>NW_006160128.1:576565-585790 GCF_000334495.1 Tupaia belangeri chinensis
GTTGGCAGACGTGGCTGAGGGAAAGGAGGGCTCCAGCTGCCCCAAGTCCACAGGTGACATCATTCGAGAGCAGAGAGGGGCACCAGCAGCTCTGTCACACGGCTGGCCAACTCAGTGGAATGTCAAGGCAGGAGGCCGAAGTTGTCGTCGAAGCTGCAGATCAGCTAGGTCTGTCCCAGGTTTTCTTCACTCACATTTAGGAAGTCTGTAATATTTAAAATGATCTCTAGCAGTTTCATACTAGGTCATTAGAACACTAAAAATAGTTTAAAATGTTCAGCCTCTAACATACCAGGAAAATAACTGTATGAAACAGAATAAAAGTAGTTTAGAAGAATGTGAGCTGATGAACACATTCTATTGATTTGCGAAACCAGAAACCAGGTATTGGGCCTATCCAGGAAGGTCAATGGAACTCTTAAAGGAATCAAAAGCTTCAGGTTAGAGATGAGATGACTTTCTACTGAGAAGTTCTTGAGACCAGCAGTTAGCCTAATGGCTATGTTGCTGGACTCCCACGAAGTCAACCATGGTTCGAGTCCTGGACCTGGTGGCTTAAAACTCATGCCGGGCATGTGTGCGTGCATGCCGTGCCCAAGATCCAGAGAAGAGAACAGAGGAGAAGGGATTGCGGCGTGGCCATCCCCTCTGGGGGGTGATTTCTCGCTTTCTATCTCTCTGTCTCTCCCTGTCTGTCTGGCAAGCACATGTGCCCTATAGCAAAAACAAAACCTCTCCAGAAAAAGAAACAAAAAAAAAAGAAGTTCTTGGTAATACTTAATAAAGTTTTTTTTTAATTATTTAATTTCATTTCTTATCATTTTGGTGTTTGACCACAGGAAGATAGGGAAAATGAGAAAACCAGCCACCAGGCCTGGGACTTAAACTGCAGTAGGTCATGTGGGAGTCCAGCTCCTTAACTACCAAGCCGCTTGTTAGCCCCCTGACAAAGTTTATCATCACACGAGTACCCGATGTGCAGTGTCAGTGTGAATCCTAAACTGAATATTTGGCATATTACTTGCACTGGGGCATGCCTTGGATTCCAGAGTGATATGATTTCTAAACTTGAATGAGTCATTTTGCATAAAGCAAGGGTCCCAGAGTTTTGGAGATATAGACAAAAAAAAAAAAAAATATATATATATGTATATATATATAATATATAATGTTTATATGTGTGTGTGTGTGTGTGTTTTAATTCATTCATTTATTTATGTCATGAGAGAGAGTCATGGGGAGAGAGGGAGGAAGAGAGAGACAGAGAGACAGAGAGACAAGCACCCTCAACAGAGTTTCAGGCCACAATCTTCCCTTCTCCCAGTCTTTCCAGCCAGGTACACTCACACCTGCCCAGGGTACACAAATCAACCCCTGGCTCGTGCCGCTGGGGCTGGACCCAAGAAAACAATGTTAATGGAAACATGGGAGCAAAACATGATTGTCAGATTTTTCCCTCCTGGTCAAGTAAAAACATATAGGAAAAGGAGGAGCAGAGGACAACTATTATCTACTATCATGATGATTTTGAGAAAAACACAAAGGATTGTTTTATACTTAAAAAAACTAAGAATATACTCTCCAAATTTAAAAAATGTGAATTTATATTTAAAATGAGATTTCTCCATTTTATTTTGTCACTGGCAGGCTTTGGGGACCAGCGGATAACATGAAGAACATGGGCTTTGTTGCAACACAGGTTCAAATACTAACTCTCCCCCCTACGACTAACCAGGGCTGGGTTCTTAGCTCTCTTCTGTGAAACAGGGATCCTTACTCTAAGGAGAACTGTGGGAGGGAAATGAGACAGATACATTAGGGCTTAATAAATAACTGCCTTATTACAAGAAAAAGGTACCATTTGGCCCTCCTTTATCTTCCAGACTGAGTGTGAGTGCACGCATGTGTGGGTGTTGGGGCCGAGGTCAGACAGGCAAACTCCCTCTCAGCAGTCCTCCGCTCCCCCCGTATGAAAGCTGGCCTTCTTTTGGGCCACAAACCTCGCCTCGGCCTAGGTTTTGTGGGATCTTATCTTCACTACCAGGGAGTCTCATGTAAACCTGATCTCACCTGACTAAAGACGATACTTGAAGAGAAGAGCGAGTGGGAGGGAGGCCTCTGAGGCCTGCTGATGTCGGAATTCTCCCGGGCCCATGCTGGAAGTCCCGTAATTCTGCGAGGAAACCCATCATTTTGATTTAGAATGAAATTGATTTGTTTGTCGGCCATAAAGACAGATGGGGTGAGTGTTGCCAAGAAAAGAGAGAATCTGGCCGTGACTGTTTCTTATATCATAGAGACCATTTACGCTACAAGATTTATATCAGAGTGTAACATGTGGCTATAAAATGTAAAGAGAGTTCAGTTTGATCACACTCCTCCCTATTTCCCTCCTGCGGGGAAATGACATGCAGATTTTAAAGGAAAAAGCTAAGGCTCTGGATTTCAGAGTCAGATGTTAAATGAGGGACAAAATATTTAACTTCCTCCCTTGGATATGCTGAAAGACTGTTCCAAATGTCAATTTGCTAAAAATGATAATTGAATCCATAGCTACCTCATCTGAAGGGAAATAGAGCCCTAGGAACTAAGGGGTCTTCCCAGGGCTCCCTTGGAAAAGACCCCTGGATTGGCCGCCCAGAGCCCTGGGCTCGAAACTGAGCTATTTCGTTCATTTATATATGCCTCTGTTTCCCAAAGGGAGTCTGAGTAATACTAGCCTTTTGTCTCTGACAAGACTGGTAAATATCAAAGAAAACTATGAATTAGAAAAGGTCCATTGCACTAGTACAAGATGGTGTGATTTTGACTGTAGCCATATTAGTGGAATTTCAGCTTTTTTAAGGGCCTAAAGTTAATAATGAAAACACTTTAAATTGGAGGCAGATGGTGGAAAAGTGATGAAACAAGATGGCCTGTGGGCTGATCCACATTGGAAGGTTCCAGGTGCGCATCCAGAGACCTTCCTGAGCACCCCAGACCCTCGAGGTCAACTGCAACGTGAAGACGCTGTTAGGGCTGTGCTCTCTCTCGCTCGCTCGCTCTTGCTTTCTCTCTATCTCTATATCTCTGTGTTTCTCTCACTCATAGAATAAACAAATAAACTTTAAAAGCCCTACATTCTAAATGAAATAAATGCTTGGCCAAGTCTTCAAGGCCTCAGGAAGAACATGGCTTTCAGCAACGCCATACCCAGATGTCCTGGAGGGTCTCCTGATCTCCTAAAGCAGGCAACAACACAAATTCCAGTCCTGCGGCCTGTTGGCCCTCAGGACCCTCTTTGGACTTTCGTGCTCTCCAGAAACTCTTCTCCTTCGGGTTCCTGCTTCCTTGTGTTAAGGTTTTGGGAAGGGCAGGTGGGAAGCAGAGCAGGAACAAGCAGATTTCACAGTACATAACAAAAGCCCCTTCAGGCAAGCGCTGGCCTCTCGCCTCACCTGGTCCTTTTTCTCCTATCTTCATTCCCTTCGGTGCAGACCCCTCCAATTCTTCCTGTCGTCTCCTGAGGAGCATCTTGCCCCTCTTCATGCCTCGCTGCTGGATGACACCCAAAGATGATGCCAATCCAAGCAGGCTCTTCAGGGATTGTTTCAAAGATGGATCTTTCCTCTAAGGGAGTTCCGATGCCAGCTGTTACCATAACAGCATCTGGGTAAAAGTGCTGCCACCAACTGCCATGCGAATCAGCCAATGGTCCTCAAAACGTGACTTCCACGCCTACCCCAGCAGTATCAGCTTTACCTGACAACTTGTTAGAAATTTGGGGACCACGGACCTACTGAGTCAGAGGCTCTGGAGGTACAGGGCAGAAATTTGTATTTATTTATTTATTTAGAGAGATTTTTGCTATGGGGAGTGTGTACTCACCAGAGAGACAGAGAGACAGAAAGGAAGAAATCAGCCCCCACCCCGCCCCCCCAGGGTGCATAATCACACCACAATCCCTTCTTTTCCATTCTCCACTCAGGATTTGGGGCATGCATGCACACATGCCCTACGTGAGTTTCAAACCAATGAGTCCGGGACTTGAACCATGGTCGACTACATAGGAGTCTAGTGATGTAACCATTATACTGTCTGCTGGTCCCAGAAATTTGTATTTAAAAAAAAAAAAAACAAAACTTCCTGGAGGGAAGTTAGCATAATAGCTATGTCACTGGATTCCCATGTAGTTGACCACGGTTCGAGTCCTGGACCCAGTGGCTTAAGCTCACTCCAGGAGTGTGTGTATGCATGCCCAAGATCTCAAGAGGAGAATAGAGAAGAAGGGATTGAGGCGTGGCCATCCCCCCTGGGATATGACTTCTAGCATTCTGTCTCTCTGTCTCTCTCTGTCTTTCTGGTAAGCGCACGTGCCCTATAGCAAATACCTCTCCAAAAAAAAGAAAAAATAATAAATAAATAAATAAATACTTCCTGGAGATCCTTATTCCAGCTTGAATACAAGAATGGCCAAATGGTCTAAGGATGAGCAGCATGTCCACCTTGCCACCTGCTACCGTGCCCGGCATGGTACCTGGTGGATAGCAAATATTCATGAGCTACTTGTTTCATAAATGGGTGGATGAGCTACTGCATGCCAACTGTCCGGTGCCACACAAGGGGAAGAGGAAACAACGCAAAACACAATTCCGTTCTTGTGGCTTAAGAACAGACAACAATGAGAAGACCAGAGCCATAGACTAATTTACAGATATTTAGCCAGTGTTCCTAAGGAGGACACTGAGACTGCACAACTAGACCAAGATGTGAGGCGCTGACAGAGCTGGCCCAGGATCCCACTCGCAGGCCTCTGGCTACCCTGGGATTTCCAGGCTCCACACCCTCTCAGGGGTGAGGGATGATTAATGACTGAATTTCGTGGTTCAGGCCCCAAATCTGAGGGGCTTTCAGGAAGAACTCAGTGTGGGCTGCAAGAGGTGGGGAATGCATGTTGGGCTTTGTTTCAGAATAAGAAAGACCTGGATGAGTAGAGATTTATGGGATTTTTTTTTTTTCCAATTTCAGTTACAGTCCAAAACCTGGGGGAGAAAACACACAGCAAGCTTTTATTTAGTGGACATAGGTTGGATTTACCTGACAAACGAAGCCAGATTCAATGAACCAGACCCTTTGACCTGGACCCCAGGCCTCGCCTGAAATTGTGGCTGAGCCCTGGTACTATAGCCTCTCTGTGGGTGGCTTGAAAGGTACCTCATCTCCTCCAGCCTTGATGTGCTCCTCGAGGAAAGCAAGATGGGGGTTTCCTTCCCTACGCCCTGACACTGCCCTTCTTTGACACTGCCTGCTCCTCTTCTCTCGTCCATGCCTTTTGGTAAGTTGCTCAGCAATGGCAGGAAAGTCTGCCCATTTCCTTGAATGAGAGGTTCCCCCACCCACAGAACTGTGTCACCGCCCGCGAAGGCTTAAGTAGTCATCACCTTTGAGTACTGGGGGGTGGAGAGAGTGGGAGGTGTGAGAAAAACAAGTGAAACCTTGACAACTTCCCTTCAAAGAAAGCAGGCTGCAGTCTGGAGAGAGAGCTAGGGAAAAGAACAGCCAATCTGCCAATTCTGAAAAGATTGATCAACCAACAACCTACATCTCATTAGAGCCTGCAAGTGACATTTATCCTAAAACCTCCAGCAGCAAAACTTGATAGACTATGTAAGTAAATCAATGAAGTTAAATGAGAAAGTAAGAAAAGAAAGTGCCTACAGAACTTATCAAGAACTTGAAGCATGACACACTTACACATGAGTTCAAAGTTGTCTTTCAATAGCATTATAGTTTGGCAAGCTCTGGGATACACAGCCAAGTTGTTAATAAATGGCTTTATTAGAGTTTTTATTAAACTAAAGATAAATACAGTATGTTTATCCACTGAGGTGATAAACTAAACTAGTCTGGGAAGGAAAAGGTTAACTGCTACTGGGATGACTGAGAATCATCTGGAATTTGAGTGGATCTTGTTTGTCAAAAACATCATTGCAGGCCAGTCAGTAGCCTGGTGATTAGGACAGCTGGGTCCCACATAGCTCAGTGTGTATTTTCAGTCCCAGTCTCAGTACCTTGAAAAACACGCTGGGCATGTATGTATGCATGCCCAAAATCCTGAAAGGAGGGAGAGATAGAGGAGAAGGGACGGAGGCATGAGCACACCCCATGGGGATTGCTTTCTCACTTCCTCTTCTCTCTTTCTCTTTATCTCTCGGATGACTACATATGTTCTTTAGCACACATTTTTAAAAGATTTTATATATTTATATTATTTGTTATTATTACTTATTTTGTCATTTTATCAGGGAGAAAGAGAAAGAGAAAGTAAGAAAGCAAGCCGCCAGGTCCGGGACTTGAACCACAGTAAGCCATGTGAGAGTCCAGCACCTTAACCACCATGTCACCTGCCAGCCCTCTCTAGCAAAAATTTTTAAAAGATCATCACAGACATGTATGGAGGGGAATGATAGGCGGAATCCAGAAGTGGTAATGACATGTAATAGTGATTCGATAGCAGAGCTTCCACAGAGGTTTCAAAAACAATAAAACTTCCCAAGTAATGCACAGAATAAGGCTGAGCAATGATGCCGGTCACATGACAAGTGAAGACCTGTGTATTCCAACTTCAGCAAATATAGTATTATCAAGGGAAGAAAGCACACTTCTGAAGGTCACTGAGCATTTGATGGCTGGAAAACTATGTACCCTTGAGAGTTAAGCAGCAATGTATTGAAGTCGAAAACATCATTTCTTTCATCTGATTTTGTTAAGGTCAGCTCACTCAACCTTTTCATGTACTCTTTAAGCAGCTCTTGGACAGAGGCCAGCATCTCAGTAGTGTAGCTGCTGTGGAGCTGGTTTGCACACGCTGGGCTCCGATTCAAGCAATCTGAAATGAAACCTCACACTCCCCAGAGCTCAGGAGTCTAATTCTCAGCCTGAAAAATGGCCTGATGGTATACATTTCTCCCCCTTTGAGTAATAGCTACATCAGTTGCTCAATGGCCAAGCATTTCTTGAATATGTACATGTGAGGGAGGAGGAGAACATAATTTTTATGATTTTTTTTAAAAAAGAATTACTCATTTTTAATTGTTGTTATTATTATTATTTGACCAGAGAGAAAAAGAGAAAGGGAAAGTGAGAAAACAAGCTGCCAGTTCTGGGATTTGAACTGTGGTTGGCCATGTGGGAAGTCTAGTACTTTAACCAACACACCACCAGCCAGCCCCATAATTTTTATCATTTAAAAAATATCATTAGATAGACATTCTCAACCAAGAAACTGAGTATTGTTTGTTTTTGTTTTTGCTCTTTTTTTTTTTTTTTGGCTTTATCCATCAATTCTGGTTGCTAAGAAATGTTAAAGGAAGTTGAACATTAATTCTACAGATACCAGGTTGAATACATTTCCATTAGGAAGAATTGGAGTCAAAGGAGTCAAATAAATCTACTAGTCCTAGTCACTGGAGGGGTGAGGAAATTTTTCCTTCCTCCTTGAAGGTTTGCTGAAAATGAACTGAAAATAGATAGAATAGTATGTGGGATCTTCAAAAAGTTCATGGAAAAGGTATACTATGAAAAACCTATATGTGGTTTTCACATTTTTCTTGTACCAAAAGAAACTCGTACTTTAATCCCGTTTCCCATGAACTTTTACAAAGTACTCTCATAAGATAAAAGATATACAAATTTTATTTAATATAATCATGTATATGGGAGCCATAGAAAATATGACCTAGTAGAGGGCAGGTGTTTGAGCTTTAAATATTCTCTTTGTAGGAGAGGAAAAAATGGGGAGGGTGCAAGAGTAAATCATTTTTAGTGGGAAAGACTGGCTCTAATGCTCAGACATTGGTGAGGAAATAATTCTCTTTGGGAATTGTATGGAACCGGGAGACAGACAACAGCTCCTAACACAATCTGTCTAGGTGTGTTGACATTCCGCAGTCTTCCTTTGCACGATATGAGCATTCTAATGAAACCTCGGTGAGAACACTGTAGGCCATCCTTGCTCTCGTTGGCAGGTCCAGTCTTTAGGCCAGTGTAACATCAGAGTATAGCCCCTCCCTACCCTTCAGGACAGAAGGGAGATCAAAGATGATAGACAAGGGACAAGGAGGAAGGTTGGAGAGAAAATGTGGTTCTGAGACTGTTTATTGAACTCAGCATGTCAAAACACCAGTCTTTGGGGTGTTGTTTTCAGAGCTCCAACATCACCATGTAAAGAAGAGACTGGGCAGGAAAGCTTCTATGACTTACATTGAGATCACATTTTGGTGGAAATGATTTGGATTTTAAGCCAACATATGAAAAAAAATCTGGTTTGAAATTTATTAACCCATCTTGAAACAACTGTTAATGACCAAGTGCTTGGAAGGACTGCATGGGACAAAAAAGATTTCCTATTGTTCTCAGGCAGGACCAAGATAGTTAACAATCATAGATATCAGTCATCTATTGTTGTATATAATAAAATAACAAGACCAAAACCATATTGGCTGGGGGGCTAAATACAGATGGTATTTTCCAATGCCAAGAGGGGCTTAAAGTGTCCTGGGGTAGGTCTGTGCTTTTCCCTCCATGCTTAAGACATTGTGTTCTAGTACCAACTCCCCACACACCCCCTCTCAGCAGCCTACACTTTCAGGAATTCTCATTACACACTCAACTCTTAATTAAGTATAAGGAAATGGCCAGGCTTAAGGACACTCCAGGGACAATGCTTCTCCTAGCCTTTCCTCTGCTACTGTGTCAAGCTCATTAGCCAAAGGGTGGCATGGAAATTAAGAGAGGAGGTGCCCGAGTTGGACTCTCAGTTATTAAAGAGCACTAATCATTAAGACTGAAAAATTAGAATGAACATTTCAATGGAAGTTCAAGAAAAATCTTAGAATTTCTGAGAGCTGTGTGCTTTTCTTTTTAAAGAATTATTTAATTTTATTTATTCATCCATTTATTTTAATTTGATGAGAGAAAGAGAGAAAGAAAAGAAAAGTCCAAAAGCAACCCACCAAGTCTGAGACTTAAACCATGGTCAGCCATGTGGAAGTGTCCAGTGCCTTAACTACCACACCACCAGCTGGTCTCGAGAGCCGTGTGCTTTTTAACTGCAGATCTCAATTATCTTAATCCCTTGGTCCATCTTCAGTGTGAAGAACGTGGGGTTTCAGATAACAAATTTCCATGGATCCAAAATGATTGAGGAAGGGAGAATTCTAGCAGTTGTCTATTGGTTTCAGCAGG
>NW_006160128.1:585821-600810 GCF_000334495.1 Tupaia belangeri chinensis
TGCTCAGCTCTCGTCACATTGCACTATTCAAAGCTGGTGTTCATATTTGACCAATACAACTACCCAATGAGCTCCCACAGGGCTACTTCCCATTGCTTTCCCTAACACCTACTCAGAGCTTCATATTATGGGACATTCAAAACGTGTGTATTAAATGAATAAATCAATTTTTTACAATCTATAGATACAATTTATATTAAAAATTTTCAAAGTATGGTCATGTGCCACACCACATCAATGATAGATCATGTTTGCATTAGTGGTCTTATTAGGAGCGAAAGGCTAGGCCACATGGCCTGAGTGGATAGCAGGCTATCCCACTTAGCGTTGTGTACATTCACTCTGTACCACTCACACCATGTCAAAATTACCTATGACACATTTCTTATAATGTATCCCTGTTGTTAAGTGACACATGACTGTATTATTTTATCTTAGGTTGCTTACTCAAGTTATTTCAAGATATTAAAGTTTCTCTGTGTAGTTAATCACACTTTATTTCTTTTTCTTTTGTAATTGAGATTTATTGGTTGTGTCAAGGATCAGTACAGACATTTCAATTTGAACTCAATTCTTAACATACATACCAAAAATTTAAAAGGCCAAGTATCGTGATTCTTTTTAAGTTATTCCAGTGACATTCCAGCTTCAAATTTGTAGGCAAGTTTTCCTTAAGAGGATATCAAGAACCACTGTCTTCAAATGTTGAAAGCTGTTACGTAAGTCCCACCAAATCACAATTTAGTATCATACACACTACATACTTCAAATTTCCAATCTTTCACAACACATTAACAAAATTATTATGAAAATTGGACTACCACAACCAAAGATGTTACAGAGTATGCACAATTCTGTCAGGGAGAGCAAGAATCAAAGAGTGATTTTCTTTAGAAAACAATAATACTAAAAAACATACTAGAAGTAATTTAAAGTATTCAAGACACATTGAATGCATGACTGTGACTCCAAACTGCCATTTAGTATGCTTTGTATTTAGGATATAAAATCTACCCACCACCCCCACCTATGGAATGTTAAGGAAACACACAAGAGAGTCAAAGCCTCCTGTAAGTCAATATCCCACTATTTTCTGGTTGTACCGAAAAATAAACCACCAGTAAATAACTTGACCTCTAAAAAAACGCATTTACACTTTAAAAATGGGATGCAGCGGGATTCTCCCCTTCTTAAAAATGTTTCTAGAGTTACTAAAAAACTTGCATTTACAAAATAGTTGGTAAAAATATCCCTCTGGATTGTACAAGAAGGGAGACAGGGACCATTGATAAGACATGGGATATGACATTACTCAGACTTGACTTCTTTCTCGCCTGCTTCATCAGAAGGTGGACTCTCCTCATTTTGTTTCTCCATTTTCTGCAGGTAAATCTTTAGTGTCTCAGTTGGCCACTCCAATCTGTTTTCCCTTTTGTGTGCACTCTTGTCTGAAGATTTATCTTTCCCTGCTGCCTTTTTTGGCTTCGTCTCCGCTTTTGCAGGAGCGGGTTTAGCCGACAACCTTACCAATCTCCTCTTGGGCTCTTCCTTGGCCGCCCCTTCTGCTGAGTTGACCTTGCTCCTGGGCATCTTGGCTGTGGACAGGGTGCGTGCTGGGTGCCTGGGGGCTCCTGTGCACCTAGAGCCTTAATGGAGTTGAACCGGTAGACCCTACCACTCCTTCCGCCACTGCCTGAGCTGCTGAAACTCACGGCCAGGCCCGTTAATCATACTTTGAAAGTTATCTATTTTATGCCAGTTATTTGTGTTAAATACTGGTAAGTTCTAACCAAGCCACAAGACTCTTTTAAGTGCTCTGAGTGTAGATGTGGTAATACACACATTTCACAAGGGCTGCAAGATGCATGAGCCAAGCTAGTCCTTACAGTAATCTCAGGGAAGACCTTATCTGCATTTCACACCTGTGGCCCCTTGGGCTTTAGAGGTAAGAACCTGAACTCACATTGCTCAGAAAGAAGCTGATTCACTGAAGAACTTAATTATTCTAAGTATTTTCAATAGGAAGTACAGCTGATACATACATATCCATGAACACAAATCTGCCTTTAGGCATAAGCCTCAGTGAGTAGAATGAACATACTATAAAGTAGCACCTAGCTGGGGCTATATAGCTTACTGTAGTCATCAAATAGGTATTTTTAATGCATTTTTTTAATTTAAAAAGAGAACAGTTTTAGTGTTTTTGTGTGTGTTTGTTTGTTTTCTGAAACATTAGAAAGCAACCATGGGATACCAGAGACAGTGTGGGAGGAGGGTGGGAGATAGCAGAACGTGAAAGATAGAGAATCAAGGATGGGGAAAGAAAAGGAAAATATACAGGAAACAAGAAATGGGAAATTATTTGTTGGCAATAACATGTATGTTCATGTGCTTGATTGAGCCAATATACAGCATATTCTGGATGGAAAATCTCATTTTGTATGCTGTAATGATGCACAGGGAATGAACGTAAATAAATAAATTTAAATTTAATTAAAAAAAAAAGAAAGAAAGAAGCTGAGTTGGGACTCACATTCAGGTTTTGTTGTTGTTGTTTATTTGTTTGGTGCTTTTTTTTGTCAGAGAGAAATGCACTCACCAAAGAAAGAGAAAGAGGGCGAGCACACCCCCAGTAGAGTGCGTTCGTGTGCGCTTCTTTTTCCTCCATTTCTCCTTCCTGTCCAGATTCTGGGTGTGCACACGCCCTCGGTATGTTTTTCACGCTGTTAGGGCCGACGTTCTGCGATGGGCCATGTGAGGTCCAGCTCCCTTAACCACGGTGCTACAGAGCCAGCCCTCCAATACGGATCTTCTGATCCTCATAAACTGCTCACCTGCAGCAACCATGATGCTTAGAGAAAAGGTGGGGTCTTGTAAAAGGGTTGTCTCTAGTTCTACTGCATGGAAATGTCATTCGAAAGTCCGACACAAGCCCAGTTGGTTTCCTGTAAGGGACTCAGAAATCCATCCTAGGTGAGGAAACAGAATACACAGGAAAATTTTCCAACAGTCTCTGATCCCAAAAAAACTAACAATTCCATTGGGAAGACAACATCTAAACAAACAAAAAAAATCAACTAGCGATAGAGTCAAATGACGATAAAATCAACAAAATGTAAAACGAGTCAGGGCTCTACCAAAAAACCTTGGTTAGGAGTCCAGGTGAGGGAGAAAAGAACATAACAGCTTACCAGAAATTTTGTGGCAATATTAACAGTTTTACCAGTAACCACATAGCTCACCTCTGCTTCAAAAAAAGTATGCGTTTTTGTGGAAAGGGTTGCAAGAACTGCAGGTATTGTTGACAGGGTGGTGAGATCCAGATTTTTGCACTGTTCACCGCCGTAAACCACACCTGCTGCTCCAAATACCGACACTCTCTATTGCTTTAATATTACAGCTAATCAAGGAGATGTTAAATTCATTACTTGACCCTCCTTAATTTCAAGCCACTGTTCCAGTAAGACGGAAAAAAAAAAGTCTTTTATTTTTTTCATTTTAACACATTTGTTCTGTCTATGTCTTGAAAGAAAGAAGCAAAAGTTTGTCTCGTATCCTGTTTTAGCAACAGAAGGTAAAATAGCCAGTCTCCACATGTTGGCTCATCTGTAGATGCCATATGGTTCCTGTGAGGGTGGGAGCAGGGGGAGGGGGGGGGCCATGTGGCCTCCTTACAGCTGGGATGGTCTGGGCTTTCCACAGAGCTCAGGCACAGGCCGCCAGTCCCGCATGTCCTGCCTGTTCTCTTTGGGGCGGCCCATCCCGAGCCTCCTGTAACTTAAAGGACAGGAAAGTGTTTATTTTTAAGACTGGGACTTTAAGCCCAAAACATGATGGGCGGGCCCTCTAGAAGCAGAATTGGGCCAAACGGGGCCTCTCCTGAGAGAGCACATGACTTCGAATAACTAAAAAACATATGCAATTGCTCGTGGATGATAACATACTAGGGTGTTTTCACAATAACTTCAAGGCCTTTTGCAGTTGGGAGACTGGCTACCTTGGCTATTTATTAGATCCCATTGCAAGTGGAAAGTACTCTTGAAAGAAATGCAGCTGTCTGTAGTCCAAAACCATGGAAACCAGCTCTCGCTGCAAACAATGAGCCTGCTTCCAGCCAAGACAGCGAGAGATTCTCATTTCTCATGATTTTCTTCCAAATCCCAAACAGCAAATGCCTTTAAAATGCACCAAAGCGCAAGGAGCCTACTGAATTGGCAATTATTCTTGCTCCTTTGTAGCAAATGTCTGTGTCAAGGAAGGGAAGGCATAAAAGATCTGTTTCGCTACTTTGGGGTTCCCAAGGATGAGAGGGCCTTAGGACAAATTAACCCTCAGCCTGGAGAGCTGCTTGGAGCTGTAAAGGAGGGCGTTTTTGCATTTGCAAGGCCAAGGTATGTTTTCTTTTGCAACAAAGGCCTTGTTCCAGGGGAAAACTGAAATGTACTAGTTCTAGAATGAACCCCGTAGAAACCACACTGCTTTTCAATGTGGTCATAGTCAGCACTTGGCTTCCCGGTTATAAACCACCCTCCCCCTCATTCTCCAGTTCTAGATCATTCGCAGTCTGATTTTCAAACATACTCTTGCAATGAATATGATAGCCCACATAAAGCGGAATTTTCAATGTGCACCACAATGCAGATCAGGCTATCAGAGCCACCCCACACGGCCCACCTGTGCTGCCAGAGGCTGACCCAGGCAGACTGTGACACAGCTGAGGCCGATTGCTGGTGGAGGCTTTCCCCTGCCTGCCTGAGCGGCGCCCCTCACGACTTCAGCCCAAGGCAGGATCCTGCTGACCAGGAGGACCCTCGGTTCCCACAGGACAGCTGGCTGCTGCTCACGTCCACATCAGCACAGCAAGGTGTGACGGTGGGGAGGGAGCAGACCAGGATGGCTTCCCTATCTTCTGAAAATGCCTCTTCTGCCCTGGAGCAGGCCAGCCTCGCCTCTGTGTACCTGACAGAGCCTGAACTTCCTGTGTCCCTTCATATCCCTCCCACTCTGGGCCCTCCACCAGACGCCAAGCTTTGTGCATTCCCCGCTGGGTGCCTAGTTTTTCCTTCAGCGTCAGCACTCCGCAGAGGCTCACAAGGCATTTTGTGAAAGCTGTTGAAAAGGCAATGCCTGTGCTAATGACCAGTTCGCACAAAATTAATTTCTACTGTAGAATTTCAGGAAAAGAAGTATCTAAGTAAAAGAGATATTGGGAGCTGGGGACTACTTCTGAAAATCCGTCAAGTGGGCCACGTAGCAGGGTTGTCTTATGTATGTTCTGTGACATTTACTGTGTCCGCGGATTCTTTGACAATGTGATTAAATCTATATACTCCTTACTCCGGAAAAAGCACATATACACACAAATGAAGATGCAATGTTGCCTGCAATTTCAAGGTGTCTAAAGAGTCATTAAAACACATTCCTGGGAACTCAGGCTAAATCTCTGACCCGACTTAATTCAATGCTTTCTCTACTTTTATTTTAGACTTCTCCCTCCCTGAGGACAGGAAGGAAGTCTTAGTCTGGTCTGTGTCTATTAGTAGTGACTGCAGTTCCTTGTATATCAGGAAGGTTCAGTGGGAAAGATGCACCTGTACTTAAAAAGCCATGAGCCATTGGCTCTTGAGATTTGGCAAGAGCACCTAGTCTAAGCAACCCACCCTTAGCTCTTCTACTTTCCCTCCACCCATTCAGCCCTGTCCCCATGAAGTGGGATCATGCCTAGGATTTTCAGAGTTGGGAATAAGGGGCGCTCCTGACATCTATGTAGGACACCTACCCCATACCAGTTTGCTCATAGTAAGGAGGAGGGTTACAAGATTGTTCCCAGGGGCTACTTTAAAAACTCATGAGGGTGGGGGTCAGCAGGTGACATGGTGGTTAAAAGCGTTAAACTCCCACATGGCTGACAGCAGTTCGAGTCCTGAAGCGGGTGGCTTGCTTTCTCACTCTCTCTCTCTCTCCCCACCCCCATGGTCAAATTAAAATAAATAAATAAATGATGTTCAATGAAATCATTCAAAAAAAAAAAAAAACTCATGGGAGCATTATCTAGCTGTCATGATAAATAAAGCTGACCATCAGTGTTTACCAAGTGAGTGTCCAAACATTTTTCAACATGTGGAGCTAATTCTTTTTTTTTTCCCAATTTATTTATTTGCATTCATTCACTGTACATCATTACAGCATACAAAATGAGATTTTCCATCTAGAGTACACTGTATATTGTCTCAATCAAGCACATCAACAAATATGTTATTCTTAGCAAATGATCTTCCATTTCTTGTTTTCTGTATGTTTTGCTTTTTTCCCCCCATCCTTGGTTCCCTATCTCTTACCCTCTGCCACCTCCTGTTCTCCCACACTGTCTCTGTTATCTATGTTTGGTTT
The DNA here is from genome assembly GCF_000334495.1 of Tupaia belangeri chinensis. Classification (NCBI taxonomy): domain Eukaryota; kingdom Metazoa; phylum Chordata; class Mammalia; order Scandentia; family Tupaiidae; genus Tupaia; species Tupaia belangeri. Next base: position 592,212 of record NW_006160128.1, read on the forward strand.
CTATACCATTTTCCCCCCACATTTTATTGAATCACCAAAGACCCTAATCAATCCAAATACCCTCATAGCAAACACAGGTGACACACACATTTCCATGAGCACAAGTCTAACTTTACGCATCCTATAAAGTAGCACCTAACTGGGGCTACATATCCTACTGCAGTCATTGAATAGATATATTTTTTTTCCTGAAACTTTTTTTTGTAACTCAATTTACATTCCTTCCCTAAGCATCATCACAGCACACAAAATGCGATCTCCCATCCAGTACACACTGCATAGTGACTTAATCATGCACATTACAAAAAATATAAATTTCCAATTCTAGTTCCTAGAATTATTTCCACCCCTCTTGCTAATTCTGCAGAGCGAACTAGCGTCCAAAGTCTCACATCACCTCCAAACATACCATCAGAGAGTCACGTAGATGAAAATGTGCACCTCATTCTGTAATCCTAAACCTTAACTGTGTTACGTATTACACTAAGTAATTTTCATATGGTTTTAAATGTTTACTAAATTTTCCCAAAATGCCCCTACTATGTAAGTCCATGTGAGATTGTGCATTGTTTGGTTTGGAATCTTCCCAAGAGTTGTTCACCTTTTGAAAAAAATCACAGTACTAGTGTCTCCACCTCCGTTGGGATTTGGCAACTGCAAAGCACACCTGCATCAGGCTGCAGGAGAACTATTGCAGTCACGGATTCTACGTAGATGTATGAGCTCTGACTACTTCATTATCTCCCCCAGTATAGTTGTGCCCAACCATTTACACAATTTTATGCATATTATTCTTTAAAATTATTTCTTAACTTTTCTCCTAACAGTATGTTCTACTAGTGTTTTAAAAATATACCTCTAAGTTATTTTTTATTACCTAGATATTTAATTTCAAAAGAGTTTAATGGAAAGTTACAAAATGTTTCCTATGAAAAGGGGATGTTAAATCTGACAGCGAACTATGGCAATATAATTTATACAGTGAATCATGAAAATTGCTTTTAGCTGCAAGTAACAGCATGCTATTAATAAATATGGTTCTAAAAATAAAGACATTAATGGGTCAGCCGGTGACATGGTGGCTAAGGCGCTAGACTGCCATATGGCTAATTGCAGTTTGAGTCCCAGACCTAAAGGCTTGAAAATTGTGTCAGGCGAGTGTGTGTGCATGCTCAAAATCTCAGGAGGAGAATGAAGGAGAAGGGATTGCTGCATGGCCAACCTCCAAGGGGGCGGGGGTGACTCCTCAATTTCCCTCTCACTGTCTCTCTCTGGCTTTCTCCAGCAACACACACACCCTATTTTGTAATAAATAAAAATAATAAAAATAAGTATTTTTATCAAAAAATAAAATAAAGATTATTTTTTTAAATAACAAAATGCCCACAGGTAAATAGTTCCAATGTTGGTTTAGTGCCCAAAAGAGGTGGAGAGCAGTATGGAAGATTTCTTTTTTTATTTCTTTTTCATTTCTTTTTAAATTTTTTTACATTAAATCATTGTGTATCATTACAGCATACCAAATGTATTTTCCCATCATGAATATCCCGTATATTGGTTCAGTCAAAGATATTACCATACATGCTATCATCAACAGATAATTTCCCATCTGTGTTCCTTAATATTTTGCTTCTTTCTTTTTCCCTCTGATTCCCCCCTCACACCTTCCCCCATCCCCTCCCCTTCTCCTGCACTGTCTCCAATATCACCATTGCTCTCCATGATTTTATACCTTCCAATCTTTCAGTTTCTGCTATAGAGTGTTCAAATTCAGTATATATTGAGTGGAGACATACAATGCCTCTCCTTCATAGTCTGGTTTGCTTCACTTAGCAGTAAATCTTCCATATTTGTGCACTTTCTATCCAATGCCAGGGTCTCTCATTGTTTTTTATGACTCTGTAGTATTCCATAGTGAATATGTGCCATACTTCAATCCATTTATCTGTCATGGACATTCGGGTTGGTTTCATGTCTTAGCAATTGTGAATAATGCTGCAATAAACATGGATGTGCACGTATTTTTCCAACTAAGCATTTTCCTGTCTTTTGGGTAAATACCCAAGAGTGGAATTGCTGGATCATAGGGTAGTTTCATTTGCAGGTTTTTGAGGAACCTCCAAATTGTCTCCATAATGGCTGTACCGGGGGTTGCATCCCCACCAACAGTGTAGAAGAGTTCCCTTTTCTCCATAGCCTCACCAGCATTTGTCATTCCTTATTTCTTTAATTTTAGCTATTCTGGCTGGGGTTAGGTGGTATCTCATCATGGTTTAGATTTGCATCTCCCTTATGATAAGTGATGTTGAGAATTTTTAAAATATGGTTTTTGCCTGATTGTCTCTCTTAGAGAGTTGTCTGTTCAGCTCATTTGTCCATCTTTTAATTGGATTTTGTTTGTTTGTTTATTTGTTTGAAGAAGCTGTTTGAGTTCCCTGTATATTTTGGTTATCAGTCTCTTATCTGAGGCATAGTTTACACATATATTCTTCCATTCTTAGTTTTTTTTTTTAATTCATTCTAATTATTATTTCTTTTGCTGTGCAGGAGTTTTTTAATCTGATGTAATACCACTTATCTATTTTGGGGATTATTGCCTATGCTTTGGGGATCTTATTTAAGAAGACTTTACCTACTCTAATGTCTTCAAGAGTTTCCCCTGTGTTATCCACCAATAGTTTTATACTTTGAGTTCTTAAGATTAGATCTTTGATGCATTTTGAGTTGATTATTTTAAACGGTGAGAGATAGGGGCCTAGTTTCTTCTTTCTGCAGATGGATGCCCACTTTTTTCCAGCACTATTTGCTAAAGAGGTTTTCTTTTCCCCAGTGAATTGACTGGTTCCCCCTGTCAAAAATCAGTTGACTGTATGTTTAGGGGTTAATTTCTGGGGTCTATTCTGTTTCATTGCTCCACATGCCTGTTTTTGCACCAGTACCATGCTGTTTTGATTATGACAGTTTTGAAATATATTTTCAGGTCTGAGAGTGAGATGCCTCCTACTCCACTCTTCTGGAGCAGAATTTCTTGGAGACTTCTATCTGTCAGGTGAATATCCTGCAATGTGTTAGCATTCAGACTTATCGCTTCATGGTTGTAAGAGGACCTCTCCAACTTGATCTATATCCAAAAGGAATAGGCATTAATTTTCCCTTGTATGAGAGCTCTTTTTTAATCAAAAATGAAGACTTTTACCAGGTAAGACACTGATGGCTATAAGAAAAGGTAGAAAAGTCAGTGTTCTTAGTATTATTAAGTAGAGGTGAGCTCTACTGCCAGAGACATGGGGAAGGGAGTAGAGATGTCTGCAGTTGTAACTGAAACTGATTGCTCTGCACTATGGCTTACTCAGAAGCCATCCTCCCTCGACACACACACACAAAAGACAAATGGTAGTTTTTATTCTGATGTATGAAGGGTCTTCAAAAAAATTCATTAAAAATTAAAACTGATTGCTCTGCATTATGGCTTACTCAGAAGCCATCCTTCCTTGACACACACACACAAAATACAAATGGTAGTTTTTAGACTGATGTTTGAAGGGTCTTCAAAAAAATTCATTAAAAATATGTATTTTGGGGGGAAAATCTATGCACATATAATTTTTTTGCACTAAAATAAGCTTGTACTTTAATTCCATTTTCCACAAATTTCTCAAAGTCCGCTTATGTTTATGCCTCAGCTAAAATTATGGAAAGGTTGATCAGTTAGACTCTGAAAATATTGATTCTCCATACTTCTTTCTTCATTATTGCCATAATTTGATTCCAGCTCAAAGCACTGTCTTCTGTGCTCAATAAAGATTCGACTCTGCTGCCTACCTCATAACTTTGGTTTGGTAATAAATAAGATCAGGACCACCAGATAATATAATGGTTATTTACCTGGACCTCCACATAGTTGACCATGGTTCAAGCCCCGGACCTGGTGGCTTAAACCTTGTGCCAGTTTCATGTGCATGCATATCAAAAATCCCAAGAAGAGAAGGGAGGAGACAGGATTGTGGCATGGCCATCCCCCCCAGGGGGTGACTTTTCATTTTCTGTCTCTGTCTCTTTCCTGTGAGTGCATATGCCCTATAGCAAAAATCTCTCTTTAAAAAGTAATAAGATTATATTCAACTAGACAAGACTCTTTACACATGATATTCTTGATCTGATTGCACCATCTCCAAAGAATACCTAAGAAGCCCAACCATAAGTTTATTTTAAATTAGATTTCACAAGCTCAGTGGGAATTAAAATGGAAAAAGAAAAAAAGAATATGAGTAAAATTGAGATTTTTAAAAAGAAATTATTTTATTTAATTTTATTCATTATCAATATTATTTTTAATTTGACCAAAGGAAGACAGAGAGACAGCAGGAAAGTGAGAAAGGAAGACAGCAGGCCCACGACTTGAACAGCAGTTAGCCATGTGGGAGTCCAGTGCCTTAACTATTATCCCACCTGCCAGCTCCGAAATTGAAATTTTATAATGTCACTTCCAAATTCAAACTAGAGACCTGATAGTCTGTGCTGCTTGGATATTGACAATGTGACCTTCTTTCTTTCTTTCTTTTTTTAATTGCCAGAGGGTACATGCACTCACCAGAGAGAGACAAACAGAGAGAGAGAGACAATATGCATACATGCCCAGCATGTTTTTCAAGCTACTGTGGCCAGAACTTGAACTACAGTCAGCCACGCGGGCTCCATCTCCCTTAGCTACTAGGCTATAGGGCCAATACAAGAGAATATGACCTTAAAAAAAAAAAAAAAACAGGAATAAAACAACAACAACAAAAAAAAAACACATGCCTCGTATGTGTGTGTGTGTGCCCAAAATCCAGGCAGAAGAAGGAAGGAATAGGATTGTGATGTGATCATCTCCCTAGTGGGGATGCTTTCTCATTCTCTCTCTCTCTCTCTGTGGAGTGTGCGTGTGTGTGTGTGTGTGTGTGTGTGTGTGTGTGTGTCTGGCAAGCACACAAACCCTTTAGCAAATTTTTAAAAAGAAAAGAATCATCATAAAGATGCAGTAAGCAAAAACCAACCCTCTGGCCTGTTTTAGTCCCCATTGATCAGGCTCTGTTCAGGATCCAGACATGACTACTCACTAGAACCAAGAGGCACGCAGGGTGGTGCTGTTTTCTCCAGTCCTGGGAGCTGCGCGATGGAGCCAGCACTACCCCAACAACAATATGTCTGAGTTTGCCCAGTCTGGCCCCACTGTGCTTCTATGACTCCTACCCTCAATTTTAATAGTACTTCTTTCCCTTTTAAAAAGTGTCCTGGTTTGCGTGATAAATTACAAATGTTTATCTCACTCATTGATCTAAACATTTTAGACTATACACACTTAAAATGCCTCAACTCATGCCCAGCTCTCCAGTTTTAGGGCTGAAGACAAAAACCTAAAAATGGAAAAAGTGTAAAAGGTTAAAGACTTGAGACAGAATAGACTTAAACAGTTCTTAAAAATAAAAAAAAAAAAAAAAAAAAAAAGTATTAGGCAATTCTAAAAATTAAGAATTGAGCCCCACATTAGGAAGAACAAAAATCCAGAATGCTATTCCTTCAGGTATTCTCCTCCCTGGCTGGTGGAAAAGGAAATTTTCACAACAGCCTGATGAATGGATGGCTTGTTTCCCTGCGAGGAGGCTTACAGCTGGACACGGGAGTCCGAATAGCAGCCCTGTTTCTCAGGCAGGCATCCAGGGCCGCCAAGTGTTACAAGCCCTTCACAGAGCAGTGGATTTTAAAGGTGAATTGAAACTATTTTAAGATCTCTCTTGGGCAGCAGATGGACAGAATGACGGATTGTGACTATGGTGTAGTTGTTTTCATTCCTGGCCTGACCGCAGCACTGCGCACACGGCACCATGGGCTTCATAAGAGACTGGTGTGTGCTGTGGTTGGCCTTCTCTGCAGGCGAGTTGCGTTCTATGAAATATACCAAGAAGGAAGGGTGGGAACCGCCCTACAGGTTCTTCTAAAACAAATAGATAATTATTGGCTAGGTCATAATAGGTCTGGGCAAGCCGGTGTGGAACTTCACTTCGATATTATCTTTGAGATCCAATTTGGGGGAAGGAGAGTAACATGTTTGTGAAGTACTTTCAGGAGTTTTATTTGATAAATCAAAATCCAGGAGATTTTCAGATTGGATCAATGGCACCGCATTCTTTGGCTGAAGTAATAATAATAACAGTATATTTTAATATAGCTTAGTGGTTAAGAGTTCCAGTTCCTGGGGCCAGCAGATAGCATGGTGGTTAAAGTGTTGGATTCCCACACCGTAGATTGAGTCTCAGATTCTGTAGCTTGATAATCACGCTGGTGTCTGTGTGCGTGTGTGTGTCCAAAATCCTAAGAGGAGAATGGACAAGATGGGATTGTGGCATGGCCATCAACCCTGGGGGATGATTTCTCGCTTTTGCACTCTGTCTCTCCAGCAAGTGCAGGGGCCCTATGGCAAAAACCTAAAAAAAAGAAGAGTTCCAGTTGTGGGTCGAATAGCTTTGATTCAAACTCTAGTCTCATCTGTTACTAGTCACTTTATGTGGGTTTCTTAACATTCCTTGTACCTCAGTTTATTTATCTCTAAAATGGGGATAATTGTGTTGCCTACCTCATATGGCCACTGAGTAGAGTCGATGAATGAAAGGCTTAAGATACTACCTAGCACATTTTCATGCTTGTTAATCTCGGTAGTGGTGGTCATCACTATTAAAAGGTGAATTGATAAGTTCCATTGAGGTCTCGTAAATGTACTTAGCAATACTCAGAACCAGCAAATAGCATAATGGTTATGTTGCTGGACTCTCGTGTAGTCAACCACGGTTCAAGTCCTGGACCCATTGGCTTAAAACTCATGCAAGGTGCATGTGCATACATGCCCAAAATCCTGAGAAGAGAATAGAGGATAAGGGATGGCTGTGTGGCCATCCCCTTAGGGGATCCTTTCTTGCTTTTTATCTCTCTGGCAAGCACATGTGCCCAAAGCAAAGATACCTTTCTTTAAAAAAATAATAAACGTACTTAGCAATGCTCATCTGGATAAACCTGGTTTTTGTTGTTGTTGTCGTTTTCCCAGAAGTAAACATTTTTCTTCAGGGGCAAGCCAGTGATCTTTTAATAAAGACCCTAGTTTCCCTCCCTTGAGTAGGCTAGGAAGGGAAGGTTTATGGAGGGAAAAAACAAACCAGAGCTATTATAAAACATAGTTACAGGGTGGTATGGCTCTAGGGGGTTTCTCTGCTTCTCTGTTTACAAACCACTGAAGAAAAGGAGGGGATATGAGTTGATAGCAATTAGAGGGTTACCAGGAGTTGGGAAGGTAGGACTGGAATGTTTTCATTCCATAAAAGGTGTCCGAAACTTTGCTTACACTACGCACTTCATTAGGCCCTTTCTGTGCTACAAAGATGTATATGGTGCTCCAGCAGCTCATTCATTCATTTCTTATACAAATCTGTGAGCGTTTATTGTACGAGGATTGTGGGGTGGGGGACAGAACAACAAACACAACAGAGTCCTAGCCTAGGGCTTCTCAGTCTACAGGGGATGCCAACCAATATACAAATCATTAGATGTGGGCTGGGTAACTCAGGGAGCAAAGAAAGATGCCAACACCGTTACTTGACACATAAGAGAGCAATCTCTGGCAATGGCACAGAGGAGAGCTTTGAAGTGGGTAACTCCTGGTTTGAAGTCAGATTCGAAAGAGCTGGTAAAGTTCAAAGTCCACTTAGTATGAGAAGCAGAGAGGAGGCAGGGGTATTGAATACAGCAAGGAGCAGGTACCACACTGCAGCTCAGAGGATTGTGCTAAGCACTTGTGGAATGTGCTTAGTCAACACAGTGAAAGGGTTCCTGTTATTTGACAGGTGAGGAACTCAAGGCTAGGAGTGTCTAAGTGGGGTGGTTGAGGTCCCCGACTGCCTGGCAGTGGAGCTGGGATAGGCAGGTGGGTGTGGTTCCAAGCCTTGGTTTTTCCATTGTTCTATTAGGGCTCAATGCCAGGAAGGCCAATGGAACCCAACCAGGATATCGTGGAAGAAAAACTAAGAGCATTGTTATCTTGAGAATGACGGTGATATTGTTTAAAATTAGCTCACATTAGGAAACGGGCAACACTATGTGCCTGTAGGTGTGACCAATCCTGGATGAAATTCAGGCACATTAAATTCATTATTGATGGCCTGATAAGCCCAAAGTCATGTTAATTTGCTTTGAGGAATACAAGGGATGGAAAGTTCATGGAAAAATCATATTGTGGGAAAATATTATGCTTCCATTTAATTTTTCTTTTTGCACCAAATGGGCAGCAGATGGACAGAATGACGGATTGTGACTATGGTGTAGTTGTTTTCATTCCTGGCCTGACCGCAGCACTGCGCACACGGCACCATGAGCTCCATAAGAGACTGGTGTGTGCTGTGGTTGGCCTTCTCTGCAGGCGAGTTGCGTTCTATGAAATATACCAAGAAGGAAGGGTGGGAACCGCCCTACAGGTTCTTCTAAAACAAATAGATAATTATTGGCTAGGTCATAATAGGTCTGGGCAAGCCGGTGTGGAACTTCACTTCGATATTATCTTTTAGATCCAATTTGG